>NC_080044.1:17007818-17269864 GCF_012489685.1 Lotus japonicus
ATCACTAAGATAAAAAGAAAAAAAACAAATAAAAGTGGCCAAAGTGAAATTGGAAGGGCAGTGGGTGAGTGTAAATAATAATTAAGCCCAATAAGCCAAGCCCACATGAAACCCTATTAGATTTTCCCTTCAACTTTCTTTTAGTTGCTTGTTTGTTTGTGCTATGCAGCCGTCATTGTTTTTACGTTTTAGAAAGAAAAACCAGGTAAGAGAGTGATCTCGCATTTGGGAGTGAAATATCTGTAATGAAGACGTGTGATTCAGTCACCCGAATAACTTAGCTTCGTCTATTTGGTGCTTAACGTTTCAAACTCTATTCTGAGAAATTGTATTTACGTGAGTAACGTTGATAGTATGTTTGTTTGTTTTCAACTTTCAAGCTTTCAGTTTTTTTTCCCAAAACTTTCAGTGTTTCTTTTTTGCAAAAAAAAAACCTTAAACCGCCCCGAACCGCCAACCGGCCGGTTTTCACCGGTTCTCCCGGTTTTACACCGGTTCATGCGGTTCAGGTTCGGTTCTTTTCTTAGGCGGTTTTGTGGTTGCTTTGGACCTGCCAAGGGTCCGGTTCCCGGTTCGAACTGACCGATCCGGTCCGATTTTAATAACCATGTTTTTTACCATAAAAAGGATAAAATCATAAATTTAAATAAATTTACATAGAGAAAATATGAAAAAAGGTATGGAACCTTTAATTTTTAAAAGGGTACTAAAGAAATTGTCTTGTTTTAAAAAAACCAATATTGTATAACAAATGTTTTTGATTAATAATAAATAATATAACTAGTTTTGTAAAAAAAAATAAGATAAGTTTATAAGAGTTACCGCAAGTTTATTTTTTTAAAGGATAATATATTATTGAATAATAAAGCTTGAGACCATCTTTTTCCTGTACTTTTCAAATAAAATCTTTCTCAAGTAAGAAAGAAGAGAGTAGGCTACAAGAGTACATTACATTACAACAAGGGGAAAACTTACCTACAGTACCATACATGCAATTGGAACTGTTCTCCAATTAAAATCAAACACGTGGTTTATGAATTTATTTTCTGCAATTAAAGTACCCCATTGACACAGTAGGCTTCCTCCCCCTTCATCATTTCTTCCTCAAGTTCACTGCTACACTTAGATCTTCCACCGCTACACAAATTTGATCCAAGGTTCAACCTTTGCGACATTTAAAAAGAAATCAGAGCATCCCATCCCGCAAAATAAAACAAACCACCCACTACATAACCATGTTGGCCCCATCGGAGACCCTCTCACTCAATCCACCTCCATCTTTTTCCCTTTATTCTTCTGCATCGCTGTGTCGTCCTCCGGCACCTGCGCATCCACTCCATTTGTCGGTCTGCAGCTACCGCCGTGGAAGCACTTAATTGTGTCTCCAAACCTCTGTGCGCAACACAATTAAGTTCACCGCGATGTGTTATGAGTGGATTCGAATTGTTGCGGGGTGATCAGATGGGTTAAGAAGGGAGATGGAGGCGGTGGTCAAACACTGATCGATTTGCCCTTCTATTGTTCATCGTCAATTCTATTTTCCAGTTTTACTTTATTATTGGAAATAAAAAAATGTACACATGTTTGATTTTAATTGGGGAACAGCACCAACCGGATGTATGGTACTGTAGGTAAGTTTTCCCCTTACAACAAACCCGAAAGAGGTTGAACTCTACCACTCCCATCCTTAGTCATTTGCTTCTCTAAAATCATGCACCACCCCTACACAAGTGACCTCCAAAATCAGAAGATCAATTAAGTTAAGATTATTTAGAAGCTTCAGTGACTGTTTAGATTTGTTACCAACTCAACCCACAATAAGAGAGGAATCACTTTCGATAATGATGCTTCGGATCGCAAAGTGTTTGCAGAATTTTAGAGCCGACAAAATAGCCTTAACTTCTACCTCATAAGCCCACGCTATACCAATATCCATCGAGAAAAGGTCAATCATTACCTTATGAGATTTTCTAAGTAAGCCTCCGATACCACTTGCTCCCGGATTACCTTTGGAGGAGCCATCGACATTGAATTTTAAGAAGCCCTCCGGAGGAGGAATCCAGTCACCTATCCTGACTTTAACTGGCTGCCTCTTGATACGAATGTGTTCAAATTGGATAGCAAAATCATAACAGGAGAAGGGACGCTCCTTCCACCAACCTTTGACCCACCCAAATAATTTTGATACATGTAAATCCCACACATTTTCAGCTGAGAAAGGCTTATTATTAAAAATTACCTCATTGTGAGCACGCCAAATAGACTAAAACAACACATAGATGCTGATATCCCACAATAGCAGATCTGAAATCTTCCTCAGTTCATTCCATTCAAGCAAAAGAGCTTTCGCAGATAATGGGCAGCACCAAGACACCCCCTACCTACGCAAAATGCTGCATAACAGACGCCAAAAGTGATCACATAGCATCATAAGATGCGTTCTATCACCAATCCTAAAACCGCTAGGATTATCACCCAGGAGAAGTTGATTCAACAAACACGAAAGGCCATTGACACAAAGATTAAAGAGAAGGAGAGACAAGAGATCCCATTGTATTAAGCCTTTCTCAATGGTGAAGAAATTCGTTGGAGAACCATTGACCCAAAGAAGTAGTTGTGACACAAGCTTGCATCCATAAAATCCATTTATTCCTAAAACTTGTGTTATGCAACATGCCAAACAAGAATTCCCAATCAATGTTTCCATAGGCTTTGGCAAAATATAATTTCAATAGGAGCCCTCCTCCTCTCTTTCTCTTCATAGAGTTCACAACTTCATCAGCTATAAGAACGCAATCTGCAATTTGTCTACCATGTGTGAAAGCGAATTGGTTTAAGGAAAGGATCAAAGGCATGGCCCTTTGAAGCCTTGTCGCCAACACCTTTGCAATCAATTTGTATATGCTCCCAATCAAACTACTGGGTCTAAATTTCCCTATGAATTATGGGTTGGAGACTTTTGGAATTAGAACGATGAATGTCGTGTTTAGCCCTAGCAGAATTTTTCCATTTTCATGGAAATCTTGAAAAACCTTCAGGACATCATCCTTAACCATTTGCCAAAACTTTTTGAAGACGACCATATTAAACCCATCCGGGCCAGGCGCCCTATTCCCATCACAAGATTTAACTGTGTCCCAAATCTCAGCCAGAGTGAATTGTTCCTCTAGCAAGCGTCTTTGTTCTTCAGAGAGCTTCACCAAATTACTACAACTTAATCTGTCTTTACAACGCTGTCCCCTTATGAAAAAGGATTGAAAGTGGGAGGAAATTGCTTCTTCTTTTATAATTCTAGGATCTTCTAAAACCTCCCCATTGAAGCTGAGATGCTCTAGGTTGAGTCTAGGTAGTGATCTACTTAGACTGAAGCTGAGATACTTCGACTGTTCACTACATGAAGTGGCAATCACTACCTAGACCCAACTAGAGAATGCTTTAATGGAAAGATACTTCGCTCTAAATAAGACGATAGAAATGAGAGCTTCTATTACGGGGTTCAATAAAAAACATGACGAAAGCAAAAACAAATTCAAACACCCCTTTTAGCACTTAAAAACGCGAAAGAGTTTTGTTGGGTGTGTATTTCGCTTAGGTTTCCCTCAAGCGCACTACTTTGCTCAAGCAAAGTTTTGCTCTTGCTTGAGCGAGATTATGGTCTGATGCTTGCTCGAACCATGACTTTCCGCATGCAAAACACAATTTCCAAGGCTTTCGTTGCTTGATTCTCACTCAAGCGAGTTGTACATGACTTAAAGCTCACTCAAGCCAATCTTATCCGGAATCAGCGTAATTTTCACTCACTAGTCCATTAATTGAGTTTTATCCTCACTTGAGCTAGTTATGCAGAAAACTCAGAATTATGCAACAACAAAAAAAGAAGTGGAATTAATTTTCCAATCTTTCACAATTCAAACTGCTAAATTTCATTTTAAGCACAATTCAAGTTTATCAATCATCATGAAGCATGTCAAATATCATTATGGACCCGTGACAAATTTCAATTTTAAATTGTTAGCTTCAAAAACACATTATCAAATCCATGTTATTCATATGTAAATCCAACAAGTCATCACTCCAAATTTTCATTCATTCACTTTTCTTGCCTCATGTTTGATCAAACCATCTTGTAACATCATGGGAAACTTGTGAAACTTTTAAAACACTTAATTGAACACAAAATCTACAAGAGCAAAATGAACACAAAATTGAAAACAAAAGCAAAAACACACTAAACTCATGGTTTCTAAAATTTATGATTTTCCATCTGGACTCACATAAATCAAAAGATAATTTAAGTCTTTTAAAATTTGGAAATTTATTGAAGAACCAAAATTGGAGAATCCTTAAGAAATTCAAAACAACATGAACCAACAAGAAAGTGAACAAGAAGACATATTTGCAACACTTTCAAACCAAAATATGTACAACACAGTTATATGCAATAACGTGAATAAACATATATATATATATATATTTAATTAAGTTAGATATATCTTAATCCTCTTCATCCCCCTCCTCTTCTGCTTCCGAACCCCTCTTGGTATCAGAGCCTGATGGGGAAGTAGGAACATGTTAATTAAGTTAGATATAAGTTATTTTTCTGCTTTGTTCTTACATAATTAAGCACTATGGTAACGGATCTAGACTGGTAGTACACTTTGAACTAAACTAAAATGAAAACCTTTCTTGAAGATCTTCTAGGATTATTACTATTCAGACTTATGATCATATCTGCAGCGGAGGCGTTAAGGCAGTAAGTCCCTGTGTGGCGGTAAGTCTATATTTGGGTCATACTACAGATATGATATGTTATTTCTGAATATTTTTAATGTCCTTGTTTAGTTTCTTTTTGTGGTGGCTTAAGTCTGATCCAGATCTATACTGCTCAACTATTAAGAACAACCCAGAGCATAACTTATATTTCTAATTTATTTATCTGTTTCTATAGAACCAGGTGATGGCGATGATACTTACGGGTAAGGAAGGTTTGTTATTTCTGATGCTTCGCTCTTTCTCTTCCAAGCTTTCATTCAAATCTTCCCAACCCTCTTCTTCTTCAATCGACCATCATCATCATCAATCTAATCAATTAAAATCCAAAAATGTTTTCAAAGAAGAAATTCATTTTGAAGACATCAATCAAGATCTCGATAAATGGGAAATTCCAAAAATTTCTCATACTGAGATCTATAAACCAAATGGATCTTTCTTCAAAAGATCTGATTTCATAATCAAAACTGTTGAACAAACTTACAAACTCAGAATTGATGATGAAGAAATTCATCTACTTTCTGAAAGATCCATCAAAGATCATATCAATAAAAACTTTAACTATCTACATATAGGTAGTGTTCAAGTGGGTCTAAAACCCATGACCAGGAAGTCCCTTGATATAGCTGTACTTCTTTGTCTTAGGGATGTTAGACATAATCGGTTCCATGACTCCCTCTTAGGCACGGTTGAAACCAGCCTGAGCAATGGACCAATCTTTTTCAATTGTTTCCCTGACCTAACGGTTAGTTTGGATGATAAAAACATCCTTGACGTTCTCTTCCTAAATATCAAGCTTCACGGCCTTGATATGAAGGATGATTCTGTTCCAATCTCTCTAATCTATAGGGTTCAATACAAGGTAATGAATTCTATCAAATCCTATTTCTTGCGAACAAATTGTGAGAAATCTGGGGAAACCACCCTGTTCCTCACTGATTATGATAAGGCCAATGTTATTGTGCCTAAAACTATCCAATGGAGTGATATCACCCTTCCTGAAAAATGGTCCTTGGAGAAGGCTGCTCCTGCCCAACCTGTTGAAACCCCTGAATTTTGTGAAATCATCCAACACCAATCTGGCCAAGTTGACATTATCTTTGATAGGAGAAATTCTTTCTCTATCCCTAGATCTATTAGGACATCCTCAAATGATTTCCAATCAGCCATGTCCAGAAGATCCTTGTCCATGTCTAGAACCACTTCAATCAGAAGAAATCAACCCGAGTCTAGTGCTCGACCCTCACTCTCGCATGATGGATCTACTATTCATCTTGCTGGATATGTCAATTCTACCCCTGTCAAGACTACCTATGACAAGGATGAAGATCATCAATCCACTTTATCTCCAACGTATTCTTCTCTAGAAACCTCTGGAGAAACTGCTGATTTCATTGGAGCAATCACTGCTGAATTTGTCATTGACAAAGAAGGCATCCGAGCAGACTTTTACTCTGATCGTTGGAATGAGCAAAGAGAATGGTTCTTTGCAAAATACCAAGGTAAGAGGAGAAAGAAAATCCAAGATAAATTCTATGGGTTCCTTGAACTCGTTCAACAAAACATCTTCTTCTTTGACTGGTTTCATGCGTACACCATTAAGAAGAAAATCCCTTACCCTTATCAAGTCGACGTTATTAGTTGGCAGCTTAAGGATGGCAAAGAAACCCTCTCAAACTTACCTCCTAAAACTCCTTTCTTCCTTAAAGGAGCTCAATCTGCACCAGTCTTGGCTTCTCCATTCAAAACCAGAGAAGGAGAAGGTGATGTCACCAGCAAAGACATCAAAGACCTTATGGGACAAGCCAATTATACCAACAAATATCTTCAGACTCTTGGAGAATCTCAAACGAATAATTCTTCTAGGAAAGATAAAGGAAAGGTCAAGATTGAACCTTCCTCTTCCTCTCCTCCTGATATCCCTAAAGGATGTCAACTGGAAAAGCCTCTATTCAAGCCTTTCCAAATCAGTAGCCGTTCTAGGCACTCGGCTCAATCTCTTCGTGCCAAAAATGAATCTGATAATGAACTTCTCCAAAAGGTTGTTGAGCAACTTAAGCTCCTCAATCAAGTGGTTCCTGAATCTCCTGCTACTACCCCAGTAGCAGTCCCTGCTCCTCCAACAGCAGCTCCTGAACCTGTAATCCGAAGAAGCTCTACGCGTAATACCTCTACTTCTTTGTTGAATAACATTGAAGAAAGAGAATTCGATGATCAATCTGTCAAGAGTATTCCTGCTGTTAACCCAGTCATCCACAATTCGAAGAATCAGTGGAGAAAGGAAACCAAACTCTATTATCCAAGAGCCACGGCTCCTGATCTCCTATTAGAAGAAAAAGATTCTTCTAATTTCAAAAGCTTTAGCGCCAACAATGTCTATGAATGGAACATTGATGGTGAAAATGAGTATGGTATCACCAAAATCCTCCAAAACATGACTATGGTGGCCACTGCTTATGAAACCTCCAACAATTGTCCTGAAACTCTTATTGTCGAAATCTTGGTTGCTGGTTTCTGCGGCCAACTCAAAGGATGGTGGGATAATTATCTCACTGAAGATGAGAAGAATCAAATCTTGACTGCTGTCAAGACTGATGAAGAAGGTAATCCCATTATTGAAGATGGCAAATTCATCTCTGATGCTGTCAATTCCTTAATCTTTACCATAGCCCAACATTTTGTTGGAGATCCTTCCCTCATCAAAGATAGATCTGGTGATCTTCTGTCTAACCTCAAGTGCAAATCTCTAGGAGATTTTAGATGGTATAAAGATACCTTCTTAACCAGAGTATACACCCGAGAAGACAGCCAACAAGCCTTCTAGAAAGAGAAATTCCTGGCAGGACTTCCTAAATCTTTTGGCGATAAAGTTCGTGAAAAACTTAGAAGCCAAAATCCTGGGGGAGAAATCCCTTATCAACCTCTTAGTTATGGCCAGCTCATAGCTATCATCCAAAGAGTTGCTCTTAAAATCTGTCAAGATGACAAAATCCAACAGCAACTCACCAAGGAGAAATCTCAGAATCGCAGAGATTTGGGTACCTTCTGCGAACAGTTTGGTATTCAGGGTTGCCCTAAGAAACCTAAACCCAGAAAGCAAGATCCTCCTAAACAGCAGTGGAGAAGGAAATCTAGCAAAAATCATGATCATAGGAAGCCCAAACCTAGATCTAAATCCCATTCCACACAAGCTGCAAAGACCCCTCCTGAGAATAGACCCTCTCAAGGAAAATATGTCACCTGCTATAACTGTGGCAAGCCAGGCCATATTAGCAGGTATTGCAGACTCAAAAGGAGAATCTCTGAACTTCATCTTGAACCAGAGATTGAAGATAAGATCAATAACCTTCTCATTCAAACTTCTGATGAAGAAGAATTTGTCCCTTCTGACTCCGAGGTCTCTGATGACCTAAATCAAATCCAGAATGATGATGATCAATCATCATCTTCTATCAATGTCTTGACCAATGAGCAGGACTTACTCTTCAGGGCCATCGATTCTATCCCAAATCCTGATGAGAAGAAAGTCTATTTGGAACGACTTAAACTTACTCTTGAAGATAGGCCTCCCAAAAGTCCTATTACTACCAATAAGTTCAATCTCAAAGACACCTTCAAGCGTCTTGAAAAATCTACCATCAAACCTGTCACCATTCAAGACCTTCAATCTGAAGTCCATATCCTTAAGGCTGAGGTTAAAAGCCTCAAACAAATCCAAACTAGTCAGCAACTTATCTTGGATAAACTGACTGAAGAAAATTCTGAAGAAGATAATTCTTCGAGTCCTTCGCCAACCCCCTATCCCACTTCAAACAACAATATTGGTGATTTTCTGGAAATTATTAACTATGTCACCATCTAGAAATTTTATATCAATATGAAAATCATTATAGGAGATTTTATTTTAGAAACACCAGCACTCTTTGATACTGGTGCTGATTCCAGTTGTATTTCTGAGGGACTCATTCCCACCAGATATTTTGAAAAAACAACTGAGAAACTCAATGCTGCTGAAGGTTCTAAACTTATAATCAAATATAAAATCCATTCGGCTATCATCAAAAATGATAGTCTTGAGATCGAAACTTCCTTTCTGCTAGTCAGAAATTTAACCCACAAAGTCATTATAGGGACGCCTTTCATAAAAAAGCTCTTCCCTTACAACACGGATGAAAAGGGCATCACTGTCCAACATCTTGGACAGCCAATTGTTTTTAAATTCTCTAAACCTCCCTTTGTTAAGACTCTGAATACTATATCTTACAAAGAGAAACAAATCAATTTTCTCAAGGAAGAAATCTCTTACAAAAATATTGAAGTTCAATTACAACAACCCTCTGTCAAATCCAGGATTGAAAATATCTTAGATAACATTCAATCCAGCATTTGCTCTGATCTACCTAATGCTTTTTGGGAAAGGAAGAGCCATATGGTTGAACTTCCTTATGAAAAGGATTTTTCTGATAAACAAATCCCTACTAAAGCTAGGCCTATCCAAATGAATGAAGAACTTCTTCAATTTTGCCAAAGAGAAATCAACGACCTTCTGCAAAAAAAATTGATTTGCAGAAGTAAGAGTCCCTGGTCATGCGCAGACTTTTATGTCAACAAACAGGCTGAGATAGAACGAGGAACCCCCAGACTTGTTATCAACTACAAGCCTCTCAATCAAGCTCTTTGTTGGATTAGGTATCCTATCCCCAACAAAAAAGATCTCCTAGCCAGATTACATGACGCTAAGATTTTTTCAAAATTTGACATGAAGTCTGGATTCTGGCAAATCCAATTACAGGAAAAGGATAGGTATAAAACCGCTTTTACTGTCCCCTTTGGACAATATGAGTGGAATGTTATGCCGTTTGGTTTAAAAAATGCCCCTTCTGAATTTCAGAGAATCATGAACGAAATCTTTAATCCTTATCCTAAATTCATAATTGTCTATATTGATGATGTTCTGATCTTTTCTCAATCTATTGATCAACATTTCAAACACCTCAATACATTCATTTCCATCATCAAAAAGAATGGACTGGCAGTGTCTAAAACAAAAGTCAGTTTGTTTCAAACCAAAATCAGATTCCTTGGTCACAATATCCATCAAGGAACAATTATCCCCATCAATAGAGCTATTGAGTTTACTGACAAATTTCCAGATCAAATCATAGACAAAACCCAATTACAAAGGTTCTTGGGATGTCTCAATTATGTTGCTGATTTCTGTCCGCAGCTCAGTACTATAATCAAGCCCCTTCATGATAGACTCAAGAAGGATCCCCCACCCT
The DNA here is from genome assembly GCF_012489685.1 of Lotus japonicus. Lineage (NCBI taxonomy): Eukaryota > Viridiplantae > Streptophyta > Magnoliopsida > Fabales > Fabaceae > Lotus > Lotus japonicus. Next base: position 17,017,871 of record NC_080044.1, read on the forward strand.
GGTCTGATGTCCATACCAACGTGGTCAAGCAGATTAAACTCCGAATCAAAAATCTCCCTTGTATTTATCTCCCAAATCCTCAAGCTTTTAAAATTGTTGAAACTGATGCTTCAGATATTGGTTTCGGCGGTATTTTGAAACAAAAAATCTTTGACAAAGAACAAATTATAGCTTTTACTTCAAAACATTGGAACCCTGCTCAACAGAATTATTCTACTGTTAAAAAAGAAGTTTTAGCAATTGTTTTATCTGTTTCAAAATTCCAATCAGATTTCATTAATCAAAAATTCTTGGTCCGTGTGGACTGTAAATCTGCCAGAGATTTTGCAAAAAGATGTCAAAAATATAGCTTCAAAACATATCTTTGCCAGATGGCAAGCTATTTTAAGCGTTTTTGACTTTGATATAGAATACATAAAAGGATCTGCAAATTCTCTCCCTGATTTTCTTACTCGTGAGTATTTGCAGGGAAGATCTTAGAATGGCCTCCAGAGGCTCTTCCTCATCATCTCGGGGAAGAGGCAGGAGTACAAGTAAAAACAAAGGTATTGTAATCTCTGATTCCCTAATCTTATCTGGGCCCACTGCCCATCAATCTGGACCCACAGTCCAAAAATCTGAGCCTACTGCTCAAATCCAATCTCCTCAACCAAAGCAAACCAAAGCAGATTATGCTTTACCCATCCAAACACTTCTTGCCCTCAAACAATCAGGCTTAGATGATATACCTCAAGGCCTTGTTAAACTCCCAAAAAAGACCTGGGCCAGCATCGCAGATGAAGATGATGACCAAGATCTCCAATCTCTCCAAACTATCATTGATAAAACCAAAAACATAGCAACTCATTACGGGAAAAAACCTGTTGTTGCTCAATCCAGTCAGCCTAACCAAAGTTCCGGTTACCTGACCAAATCAATCTCCAGATTCCAAACTCTCATTGAAACAGAATGGTGGGACAACTCTGGAGGAGTTAACCTTGCCAACAAAATTGGTATTAAACTCTTCCCCAACCATCTTGACCCCATTCATCCAAATAAAACCCAAAGGTTCTACGAGTTCATTCTTGTAGACACAAACAGCGTAGAAATCAAGCATTTTAGGGATAAATCTGATGACTCCCTAATTACTCATTCTACACTCCAAATTCTCCGTGTCCTTCGTCCCACTGACTTTGGACCTAATCCAAATAGCTACAAAAAATTCTCCCAAAACTTTGATCCAGTAGGTTTTAACTATTGGGACTACATTAGAGCTTGGGATAATACAATCCTAGGTTTACAGAACAAAAATTTCAAACATTCTTGGCTCATTTATTTTAAATGGACCAACAAATACTCTTTTCCAAATTGGTTTCATTCCTGGTGGAATTTCTTTGGACCAACAATTGAAATCTTTCCCTCTGAAGTTCTTGAGGGTTACAATCATTTCCTAAAACATTGGAATAAAGAATTAAACAATTACCCAGATTGTTTAAATTTTTATACAATCTTTTCCCTCTCTTGGGTATTCTCCTGGCGTTATGGTCTTAAGACTAAAACCCAACCAATTCTCTTCAAGCAAGCTCTTATCAAATGGTGGAAGATTTTTTATGCTTCCAAATCTTACAAAGAGAATGTTAATCAATGGTTTAAGTCCAATCAGAATTGCCTCAAGCATGCCAGTCCTCAATCCAGCCTCTTGCTCAATCAGAAGGCCCACATCACAGCGGCCCTTGCAGGAGCCTCAACAGAGGAGGATCTGTTGAAAAATCTCCAAACAGCCCTTCAATTATTGAAAGTGCCAAAGGAGCAGGCCTCTTCCTCAAAGGCCCCCAGCAGAAAATCTCCACACAATCTTCTTTCGGGTCAGATTTTGTCCTGGAATCTTTGGAATCAAGTGATGATGACCTTTGCTGAGCTTTGTCGTCTTGAATCATTTGATTTTGTAATAATTCAATCTCAATTATTGTATTTCACTGTAGCAACAGTAGAACTTTTTACTGTAGCAAATAGTACCCGTCAAATAGTACCGGCTACCGGAACTATTTAAACAGTGTTCAATTTTTTCTTTAAATAGGCTTGCTCTGAACCTTGTAAGGGAGAGTTTTAGATACACCTAAACACTTAGAGAGAAGTCTGAGCGAGAGTAAGCACTACTCCTCTGTTTTCTTTCTTTCAATCTTTCTTCAATCTTTCTTCAATCTTTATGTAAAAGTTTTCCATCAGTTTATATAATATCAATCTTGTTTATTGTTTTCTGTTTATGGAAGGCTGAGCCTCCTTTTAATTTATTTCTGTTTTTTGTTTTAATTTAATTATTTCTGTGATAAGCCCCTGCATGGTGGCATCCTACTTCTCTTAATCTTCTTCATCCCTCTCCTCTTCTGCTTCCGAACCCCTCTTGGAATATATATATATATATATATATATATATATATATATATATATATATATATGAATCAAAATCGTGATTTTATGAGTAATATAGCTAATTGGTATTAAATTTGCTAGTTGATTCATTCAACCATAGAATTTCAAACTTGACACCACGTTATAATTGATCCGACCACAACAAGCATTAAAGAACAAGAACAAACCAATGATATTGACAAATAATAACACTACTAGAAATGTGCTTTTTTCTTGCGCATTTTTTGGCAAATTTTTATTCTCATGTATCTCCTGCGAATTTTGTTGATTTGGGTGTTTTTTTCCTACAAATACAATTTTTGAAGAAAGATTCGCAGGTAAAGTTTTGCTGCAAATCTTTTAAATTTGCAAGAAAAGTTTTGCTAGAAATTTCACTAAAATTTTTGAAATTTGATAGGGATTTTGCAACGGTAAAATGCGTGGGAAAAATCACAAAAAATTAAGAAATTTAAATTCTTAGCAATTTACACAATAAACTTATCTATTATATTAAAAGTATTTAATAATATATTAAAATTTATTAAATAATAATGTTTAAAAGTCTTGGTTCATATCTCGTTTTTTCAGCTCTCAATCTCGATCTCGCGTTGATGTAGAATCATGGCATTTCTCCTCAACTCTCGTTCGCGTCCTAGGGTTCTCTTCTCTACTCCTGATCTCGCGTTCGCGTAGAACCATGGCTTCTCTCCTTAGCTCGCGCTCGCGTCCTAGGGTTCTCTCTTCTACTCCTGATCTCGCGTTCGCGTAGAACCATGGCTTCTCTACTCTCGCTCGCGTCCTAGGGTTCTTTTCTCTCCTCCTTATCTCACGTTCACGTAGAACGTTTGTCTTCTTTCTCGCATTTCTCTCGGTCTTCTTCCTCGTGTCCTAGGTTCGCAACTCAACGTCGTGGAACCACGCTCTCTGGACCTAAGATGAGCTTAAATGATTGATTCAGATTTGATTTCTCACTTTGTGTTCATGCTGAAGTTCAAAATGGCTTGGATTTTATTCATGTCGTTTGATTTTAAGAAAAGTTCATAATAGCTTGGATTGAATCACAATAAATCAAAAATATGATTATGTGAATCTGTAAGATGTATTATTTCAAAGCCAAGGAAACAATAGAATCTTAGATTAGATAAGAGTAATTTTGCCAAAACTAGTATGGTCCAACCTCTCATTTTGGCATCAGTGTGTATGTAAGCATTCTGATCAATGAGAATCAAAGCTTTTTTATTCTACTTTCGTTTTTTATATATAGAACTTGTTGGTGAGTTATCAAAATATTGTAGTTCACATTTGATGTTCTTGGAGTGCTTTTTACCGAATTGTTGCTCCTAATTTGTAACTCATAAGAGTCCTTAACTGTTTGGAACTCATTGGTTGTGAATTGGAAATATATAGTTTGTTTCAATTTTAGATTGTGCATCAGAAGTGTATGTTCAGTTTAGGATAATTGTGAATGTTTTCATTTCTGGGTTGCAACTTCTTCTTCACTACTTCCTAGTGTTCCCTTCAATGTGTTCCCTTCAATGTGTTTCTTCCTAGTACTTTTCAAAGGCATTTAAGCCAACTAATCAGGTTCACATGATTTTTTGCAGGGAAACCATCGAAGAAGAGGAAAGTCGAGAGTGAAAGTTGTGTCAATTTGTTTGATAGAAGTGCCCATACTAAAAGCATTAAAATTTATTCTTTTGAGGTAAGAATCAAAAAGTATATACAATTTGTTTAATTGTGCTTTGTATGCTCATCTTATATCTCTAGTAGAATGGTAACTATGACTAGTAATTAGATTAGATTCAGTTGTGGTCTACTTTGATAGTTTCTCTATTCAAGAGTTATTTAGCACACACTACATATGTTTTATGTTATTCTAGACATGTTGATTAGTTTCATGTTACCTCACTTTAAATACAGCGAATCGCCTCGGTTTTTATTGTTGTCTTGTTGATAAGTTATGGTATTTTGTTCACTCATATTTGTTTCAACTTAGAGTATATCTGTTTTCCTCTCAACTGATTAACATTATGGTTTTAAATTATATCTGCATTTATATTATGAAAATTTGTCCAAATAATTAACAGTATTCCAATGACAATTACAGAAGAAAACTTGGGGTGGGTAATGGGATTGATTTCATCCCACCAGCAAAGCAAATCAAGTTAGATAGCGATCAGTTTTCTATTAATAATTCAACATGTAATCTGTTACGAGCATCAGTGTGTATGTAAGCATTCTGATCAATAAGAATCAAAGTTGTTTGATTCTGTAACTAGCATCAGTGTATTTTTTTTTTTTTTTACTTTTTCATGAATTCTTGTCTTCTCAAAACAATATAATTGAAACATTAGTTTTGCACTAGATATGTCTCTGGAAAAATCTATACTGTGACAACTGTATATTTTCCAGAATATTTTGTATTGAGGGTTGCGTTGATGTGGACAGTAAATGATTTTCAAGCCTATGAGATGTTGTCTGGGTGGAGCACTGCAGGAAAATTAGCTTGTCTAATATGCATGGAAAAATCTAAAACTTTCTATTTGAAAAATGGTCGAAAGTGCACTTGGTTTGATTGTCATCGTCAATTTTTACCTCTTAATCATGGTTTTAGAATAAGCCATGATGAATTCTACAAAGATAGAATTGAGATAAGTGTCCTTCCTCCTCTGTTAAAAGGTAAACAAGTGTTTGAAAGAGTTTACAACATTCCCAAAGTAACTGAAAATATGGGTTTGCAAAGTTTCAGGGCATGAGGTTTCCCATAATTGGACCAAACAGAGCATATTTTGGGATTCGCCATATTGGAAACACAACCAACTGAGACACAACATTGATGTTATGCACACAGAAAAGTGTGTTTGAGAATGTGTTTCATACTGTAATGGACAATAATGAGGAAACTAAGGACAATGAAAATGCACGACTGGACTTAGCAAAGTATTGTTGCAGAGATGAGTTGTTGATTACAACAAATCCTCGTGGGAAGCTTATGAAACCCAAAGCCAAGTTCAATTTAGCAAATGATCAGAAGAATGATGTATGTGGATGGGTGATGAGATTGAAGATGCCTTATGGTTATGCTTCCAATATTGGTAGATGTGTAGATGCAAATCATAAAAGATTGTTTGGGATGAAAAGTCATGATTGTCATGTTTTTATGGAGTGCCTACTTCCAATAGCTTTTTGTGCTCTTCCTGAACCAATATGGAAGTCCTTAATTGAACTTAGTCAATTCATTAGAAACCTATGTTCAACGATGTTGCAGAGAGATCATTTATTACAAATGGAACAAAACATCCTTGTAATATTATGTAAGTTGGAGCGCATTTTTCCACCCGCATTGTTTGATTCTCTGGATCTCTTAGTAGTTCATTTGCCTTATGAGGCTATAATTGGTGGACCAATTCAATATCGTTGGATGTACCCATTTGAAAGGTATATATGTTACATATATGTTTAATTCTTTTTTCATGTTGAATATTATACAATTATTGAACTAATCAATTGAATACTATTTTTTTTGTACTTAGATTTTTAAATAAAACTAAAAAAATTGTCAAGAACAAAAAAATATGTGGAAGGTCTATATGTGAAGCATATTTGTTTCAAGAGACATCTTATTTCACTTTCAAGTATCTTGATCTACATCTCCCATGCTCAAGTACAATGAGTGCAAATGAAGAGTTTCTACAAGAACATATAAAACCTACTTTATCTAAAGTAGTTATATCTCGGAGGAAATTTCTTGCGATTTCTGGAAATCGCAGCAAGCATTATCCACAAAGGTATTAGCTGGGTATTGAAAATTCGCAAAATATTTTCCTGCGAATTTTTGAGCTAAATTCGCAGGAAATGAGCGAATTTCTAGTAGTGTGACAAAACATTGAATGTATTCACCATTTACATCTCAAATCTACATTCTACTATTTTCACCAATGTTTCAAAACACAATCTCGGCAACGACACTTTGATAAATATTTTTTTCTAGTAGTACTGCTTAATTTTGACTTAACTTTTATCTTTTCGATGTACCAAAAAAAATCATACACGAGTTCATTGTTCTCAGGAATTGCGTGAACATCGATTCCACTAGTTAAATATTGATTCGAGCGGATAAAATGATACTTGAAGAAATTTGTTTGTAATTTCAATATAAAGAAAGTGGTATAAAAAAAGCAATAAAAGAAATGCATTCATCTATTCCTCTAATATTTATTTTGAAATGAATCCTCTAATTATTTTCAATTCAAACACTTATATAAATATTTATTTTACTTATGCTAAGAGTTATCCACCTAACTATCCGCCTAGGTTATTTGATCAGTTGAAATTTCAGACATAAAATTCCTTAATTACTGTCTAGGAAATTCAAAAGGAACAATAATGATGTTCAGACAGGGACGGAACTAGGTTGTAAGCATTTGGGGTGCTGGCCCCTGTGCTCATACAAGTTAATATATGTGTATACCATAGTAAAATCTATATTCGCCCCCCACCCCCTATGTAGTGTAATATACTACACAGCCTCTAGCACTTTTAAGAAATGAGAAAACCTTACTTTTCCACCACCACTTCCTATTATTAGTGGAATAATGTTTTGTAAAGCTTACTCTTTTTATTTGAACATAATATATAATGGTTTGTACACAGTTACATTAAGAGTATGATAGAAGGAGAAGAGAGGTAAATAAAAAGTGTTATTTGATGTGATAGAAAATGTAGAAATATAAAAAGAGAAATAAATTAAAAAGAGATGAAAGAGAAAGAGAAATGTGAATAAATTATTACTCTTTTTAGTTAGATAAAAAAAATCATAGTTATAATATCACAGCAATATTTCTTTCCTGCCTGGATGCCAAAAATAACAATTTTCAAATAACTCTATACAATGTCAATATTAACAACATCCCTACCACCAGACAACATCTTTACTCATTTTATACTAATATACATACAAAATAAATATATTAGGGAAGTAATATATTTACACATAGAAATAAAAGAGGAAGAAGACAAATATAGAAAGAAGAAAACAGTGAAAATGATACCGAAAAATAAAATATAAAATTAGTTATTGTGAAAAAGAATATTTTAACAATTACTCCAATTAATTTTGGGACATATGATGATAATTGAATCTAATTTTACAGGAATGCTAATAGTATAAGTTAGATATTGTAATTTCTATTTAGCATGTGTTAAATTTTCGCCCCCTTAAACAATTTTTTCTGGTTCCGTCCCTGTGTTCAGATTTACCTCAAAGGCATTTCCCTAATGATCAATCTATCTTAAGATAAAGTAGGTTTTTCAAAAAAAATCTTAAGATAAAGTAACATAGATTTACGAATCTAGTTGTCACAAAAAAATCTTATTAGAATTTAATTAGAACTATGAAAATTCACTATTATTCGTACTCAATAGTAAAATATAATTTTGTTTCAAAAAAAAATTAAAATTTAATTTGAGAGATTAAACATATTTAACCCTACTAACAATATGAGAAGATAAAGAAATGGTATTTTAAGGCGCTAGAATATGCACATTGGTTTAAGATCATCTTTGACGACCAAAAAGTTAGACCTTAGAGGAGACAATTAGAGGTTAGTGTAAAGTGATCTGAGATGTTATGCCGCTGACAAGAATTTTACTTATCATGAGGTAGAACGTCTTATTAGAGGTTTCTCCTATAATACAATTCCCTTTTTCTAAACCCTGGTCCCCTAGTTTAACTACTTTTTCTTTCCCCATCTTTATCTCCTTCATATTCCTAATCCATTTTGGTACTTTGAAGCCTTAATTCAAAGAAGATCCCGTCAACAACAAAATCACTAGACCAATCCTAATCCACCTATATTCTTAGATGAATCTTTGAATCATAATGTAGCTAGCAAAAGAAAGAATGTCCCTAACCCCAAGTAAGGGAAAGACAGACATTCCAGTTGTATCTTGTTGCTTTTGAGGAATGTAATTTTAGGTGTTCCCAAAGTTTATCATAGCAACTAGTATTGCTTTAATTTATTTTAATTTAATGCCATCATTGTATAAGCATACTTTTGCTACGGTAGAGTATAAAATGTGGCTACCGGCGTTGTGCAACACATTTGCATGCATGCAAGCAAACCCCTCCACGATATATACCCACGTGGCATAGGTTGGCAAAATCAATTATTACAATTAATTTTATTAAATTAATTTTAGGATTTTCGTCGGATTAGGCGTTGGATACGATTTGGGCCATTATTGGTTTTATTTTCTTTTTTGACCTTTACATTGGGAAAGAAACCACTGTGACAGGTGGGTCCCATGAAATCCAACGAGCCACGTAACATCATGATTAGTAAGGGTATTCCATGTATGACAACGAGCCACGTAACATCATGATTAGTAAGGGTATTCCATGTATGACAGTGGCATATATTGTTTCCTACATAATATGATCTCACCGTTTTTTTTTTTTTTTTTGTTACATGGAGGGCAATGCCCGGAAAAGAAGAGAAACTACACTAAGATAGTGCGAGGGAAAGTGATTCCCATCCGATCAAAAAACAAAAGGTTCAAGCAGCTAGGAGGAGGGGTTTCAAAGCAGTGCAACCCCAAACTGAGGGCATGAGATTCATTTGCCAGACAATCCGCAACTTGGTTCGCCTCACGCAGGACATGAACACAAACAACATTCCAATCCCGAGCCAGGAAGACACGGATCTGATTCACAAGGGACGCGTACGGGTGAAGGATAGCACAACCCTCATTTATCAGATTCACAGCAACAAGAGAGTCACTCTCAACCATGATCCTACGCCAACCCCTATCCCAGGCAAGAGTCACCATGGTAAAGATCGCCCAGAGCTCAGTCCAAAGAACGTTAGAAGAGCCCAGATTTCTGCTAAAACCAAACACCCAGTTGCCGTGGTGGTCGCGACACACACCTCCACAACCCCGCCAAATTGGTTGGACCACGAACAGAGCCATCAGTATTGCATTTTAGCCAAGCATCCGGCGGGGGCTCCCAAGCAATCGGAACCATCTCATAACGACGAGCACTACCCGCGACTGGATCCTGAAGAACACGCAAGCTATGAGCGTAGTCCAGCTTTGTTTTCATGGCCATAGGTATCATGCACCTTAAATCAAACGGAGTTCCCTGGAAGACAAAATTAGCACGCGACTTCCAGATGGCCCAAAGAAGGAGAGCGAAGTCTGGAGGGCCACTCCTGCCCATCGAGTGCAGACAATTCGATTGCAGGTTCCTCATTACCCAAGCTTTCAGGTCACCGGCGAAGAACTCACTCACATGCCGCTGATCAATCAAATGCAACCATAGCGGTTTCACCTTAGAGCAATACCGGAATAGATTGAGAGGAGTTTCATCAGCTTCATCACAAAGCGGGCACGTCGGCGTGGTCGTCAGGTTCGATTGCCAGCGTCTGTAGTTAACCCAAAGCCCATTATGAAGAAGTCTCCACACAAAGCTGCAGACCTTGAATGGGCCCTTCAAACCCCACACATAATTCCACTCCCTCGACTGGGTGCTCACTTGCGAGGTGCTCAAGGCATCATAAGCTGATTTTGATGAGAAGCTACCATCACTCGTAAGTCCCCAAATAACTCTGTCCCTCCCAATGTTTGGCGCCCGCGGTGGCATAGTGAGGATTTCAGAAACAACATGAGCAGAGAGATAGTCGGCAAAATCAGATAGTTTCCAGGCTCCACGCTATTAGTCACAAGGTGAATGTGGGACATTTTGGTAAAATAAATTTATTTGATTTTAAGTTATACTTAAGAATGGCTTTGATTTTAAGTTATACATATATATATCACAAGTAATACATATATATCACACAAAAAAACTTATGAAGTTAATTATAATAATTGGATTGTTCTGAAAGATTTTAAAAGTGTTATGAACCGGACAAAATTTTCAATTAAAGAGATCATTTAAAATTCATAATTAAAGCCACATAATCCACATAATGATTTGACAACATTTCTTGAATAAAATAAATTAATTGTGATGCATTGTGATGGCCTGGTGTTAAACATGTTTTTATACGAATTGCTTTTATACCGATAATCAATCATAATATTTCACAGGGGATAAATAGTAGCATTCATCTGAAAATTTCAATAAAAATAAAAATAAATTATATTTGACTTGTTTAAATGACTAATATAAGTTAATAGGTCACAACTCAATAGATAAATAAAACTTTTAATAAATAAATTAATAAATAAAATATAGAAATTCTAACCAATTTATCTTTAATGTGATTAAATAATGCGTTATTTAACTCAAACTTTTTCATGAGTCATTTAAATAACCCTAAATATATTTTAGAGGAAAATACACTCCCCTCCCTTGAGGTTTGCCAAAATGACATTCAGCTCCATTTTTAACCAAAATCTACACTCCACCCCACTCAATCTAACAAGTTAACTAACATGTTAAAAGATGCTAACAGAATATTTTCTTTAATTCCAAACTATAAATTTAAATAATAATAAAATTAAAAAAATTCCCTTTATTATTTTTTATTTCAAGAAGTTTAAGATATTTACAATTAAATATTTTCACAATATTGTATAGGAATATCGATAATATTTAAGTTTACAAATATAAATTTAGACTAAACAAATACTTCTATTTTTCTTTTAACTTATTTCCATGATTAATTGTAATAATAAAATTTCATGATTAATTAGATGACATTTATTCCAATGAAAAGCCCGAATTTTTTTTTATGATTGTTCTGGTCACCTTCTTAATTAGTATATTATTAGTTTCATGGATTGGTTGCACTTGCAACATGCAATATTATCCAAGCAAATAAAATGGGATATGCAACAAATTAAATAAGAGATGATTATTACGCGAGGTGCTTGGTCTACTAGAATAACTGAATAAGGTATAGTTTCATATCTCAAAAAAAAAAGATTTAAATTCTTAGTTTTTTTTTTTGGTAAGCCAAGTGAATGTATTAAAAATGGAGTATTAGGGGTACTCCAACCCTGAATACAAGAAGGGATTTAAATTCTTAGTAATCTCAATCACATGATGTTGTATGTCCTCGAATGATAGTTCAAGTGGTAAGAGCTTGGGAATATATGAGTTGATGGGTGTGAAAAGTCTTAGATGATGCAATTTATCTTTTCAATGTACCAATAAAAAATTAAAATATAATTCATATATCTTGAAATTATATAATCCAGGATGAATTTTATAAAGAAAAAAAGTCATCTAATATTATAAATTATATTGTGAGTATATGTGTAGCTTTCGTCAACATATAATACAATAAATAGTTTCAAATAGATTATTATAAAATATGAATCGTAAATTTCTTAAACTTTTTTAAATAAAAATAATAGTAAAAGATTTTTTATTATTTGAAAATTTGCATCTATTAGTTTGGAATAAAGAGAATATTCCATGAGCATCTTTTAAGATGTAGTTAACTTAGTAAAGTAGGTGGGGTGGAGTGTAGATTTTAATTAAGAATGAGACTGAGTGTCATATTGGCAAACCTCAAGGGAGAAGGGAGGGGAGTGTATTTTACTCTATATTTTATAAGTTCATAAAATTTTCATAAAATCTTTAATCCTTAAAAAAATTAATTAAAAAATAATTAGATAAAGTACAAGATTATGTGATCCACGTTACAAGAGGTTGCGTGAGGCCGTAGGCAAATGACAGTAGAATAGAACGCTTAGCTTGGTTGCTTGTGTCTTGGGCTAATCGCATTGCACAAACAAAGCAAATAGGGAGTGAGAGGAGCATCTTTTGGAAAGCGGTGTGTTTCGTCCCCGTTTTGTCGAACTCTGCTTCATCAATCTCAAGATGATCCGATTCTCTTCTTTTCTCTCTCTTGAATGTTTTTTTGAATCTTTTGATCGATATTCCAGAGGAAGAGGTTGCTTGGGGTAGGCTATCATGCATGTGGGTCCTTATAATTACTTCATTTTATAACAAGTTTTTGCTTTAATTTATTTTAAGTTAAATTTGATGAGAGCTTTTTCTTTTGATGTAGTGTAGTTTCTATCTTTGACCCATTGAAATGTGTTGTTGTCTAGTGGACTAGACGCATAACAAGCCAAGTAAGAATGGCTTTGATCATTGCAGGGATTACCTTTATCTCTTTACCCTTTTTCTTACTGTGGTAAACTCAATCCAAATCTAAAGGGATCTTCCCTTCACTTCACTTCTTCTACGGCTTAATACTGTTGCTCCCATAAGAAATTGGTCCGTATGTAAAGCGTGGTGCTTGTTGTGATGGTGTTTGGATTCGGGGCACGAGGTTACTATCATGACCATTGACGAACTTGTTTGTAGATTCACGTGATTCTAACGGTACGGCCAGATTCTGATATATGGAAGCAGAGACACAAAAACTACTGGTTGTTTTGGTTTGTTACTGTTAATGCTAGCTGCATGTTTGATGGGTGGATTGGACGGCCTATAACTATACTAACGCAGGTGTAATTAAGACAAGTACTAGAGGAGAGTGTTCATTGTTCTCTTGAAATTAGATTTTCATGTCTTGGCAACCACAAATGATAAGTTACGCACAAATTTCACCTAAGTGAAAAATATAATGTGTAACATAAGAGCATGAGTCACTTTTTATTTTTTTATAGGTAAATTTTAGTTGTTAGAAATGTTAGTAAATTATCCATCTTTCAGGTTCGAATTCGGACCATTCACCCTTTATCTCATCCAACCTTTATGTCCATAGTTCTTACCACTTAAATTATCATTTGGGGACACGAGCATGGGTTACTTAACATCATCCTAATGAATCAATAGGGTTATTAATTAACATCATCTCAATAAATTAATAGGGTTATTTATAAATTAATTAATAAAAAAGTATGAAAATTCTATTTTACTATTATTAAATGTGATTGGTTTATTTAAGGACTTTTTTACCACCATAGTGTAGTTTAAGAACATATTTACCATTATAGTATACCTTTTTTTTTATTTACCAAACTAGTGTAAATCGCCACTTAGAGTGGCGATACATATATATATATATATATATATATATATATATATATATTTTTTAAGAAATCGCCACTTATCGTGGCGACACTTTAAATTATTATTATATTTTTAAGAAATCGCCAGTACTAGTGGCGACACCTAATTTTTTTATTTGTTTGACTTTCTATTTTAGTGACGGAAAAAATCCGTCACAAAAGCCTTAATTGAAAGCAATCAGTGACAGAATATGGAGAAAGAAATTTTCCGTCGCAAAGGGTATTACGTCCCAAAATTCAAGAGAACAATATTAAATATATTAGCGACGGAAATTTGAGAAGGGATTCTACCGTCGCAAAAGGGTTAGCGATGAAATATCTTTTTTGTGACGGATAGTTTTCAATCCATGTTCTGTCACTAATTCTTTTAAATCATATTAAAGGATTTTGTGACGGATTTTTTCCGTCACTAATATAGAAAGTCAAAAAAATAAAAAATTAGGTGTCGCTACTACCGGTGGCGATTTCTAAAAAAATATTAATAATTTAAAGTGTCGCCACTAACAGTGGCGACTTCTTAAAAAAAATAAAAAAAATATATATGTATCGCCACTTAGAGTGGCGATTTACACTAGTTTGGGAAATAAAAAAAGATATACACTATAATGGTAAATATGTTTCAAAATTACACTATGATGGTAAAAAAGTCTTATTTAAAACCATAAGTTATTTAACTCAAACTTTCTCATGAAATATTTAGATAATCATGTAATGGGGATGTCTAAAATAAGAGAAATAAATATAAAAATGTAATTAAAATTTTTCATGGGATACATAGGAAGTCATACTTGTAATAGTAGTAGTACAAGTACTATTCCATTTTCCTTGGGAGTGTGGTAACGGCAGAGAGGCAGAGATACGGATGGTGCTGCAGACACAGGTTTTTTTGATGGAGTATTAAACACTTTAATTAAAGCCTCGTGATCGGAGAAGGCAGATCCATGGAAGACTGTTCCACTGTCACGTGGGAACTTTTGACTACCTAATCACTATCACGGTATCACCATACCAAAACAACAAAACAAAACCCTCTTCACCACTCTCTCTCTCATCACCTCGTTGCTTTTCCGGGTGCTACCTCCTTCTATAAATTGAGACCATGCAACCCAACCAAAATATCAAGCCAGAGCCAAACAAACAGTGTCACAGTTACAAACTCTCTAAAAACACAACACTTGCTCATAGTGATAATGATGTACCCTACCACTACCACCACCACAACACTCACTTCCTGACTCACTCACTGACTCTATCACCCACTCTTTGATTTCTTCTCAGTTCTCACTTTTTCTTTCCCTCACACTGTAGGTATCATCACCCGGGTCCCTCTCTGTTAGTTTTTTCTTTCTTATACCACTCAAAATATATAAACATACTTATGTTATGTGCATGTCTCCTATTCACAGATAACGACATCGTGGACTGCAGCTGCTGACTGCCAATTCGCCATATTATTACTTATAAAGCTCTCCGACAACCACTGCCTCTCATTTTCTCCCCCACTCTCGTACATTTTAACTCTTTCTTCCACTTCCTCAATTTAACATTTCAAACATTGTCATTCACTTTCACAATCTCACTCTTCCAATTCTCCCACCACCACCACCCTTCTCCATTTCAATCTATTTCCAATGATGCATCATTGTGGTGGTTGCTCTCAAGGTCACATGATGGGAACATGCACATGCGGCATGTTTCATAACACCGAACCCAATTCTTACTCCATGGCATTCTTCTCCATGCCAACCCAACTACCCTACGATGATTATGAAAGTGATATGTACCCTTTCACGCCCTCTCCGACTTCTGCCGTCGACTGCACGCTCTCCCTCGGAACCCCTTCCACACGCTTGACGGAAGACGAAGGAGGGAGGCGAAACCGCCACGAACGTCGCTCTTCCGCCACCAACAACTTTGGATGGGAAAATTCATCAAAACCCCAAACCAAAGCAAGCAGAGGAAGCCACAATGGTAACTCCAACAATGATTCTCTCCTCGCTCGCCGGTGCGCCAACTGCGACACCACTTCTACACCTCTTTGGAGGAATGGCCCTCGAGGCCCAAAGGTAACCAATACATTTTTCTCATTTCTTAAAAAATGTATTATTTTTTAAAAAATAATTAATTTATCGCAATGTCGACAATGAGTATGTTGTAATGTGTTCTTAAAAGAATGTGTTGCGAGCGTTTCAGATAAAAAAAATTCGTACGTAGTAAAATTGATTGTGTGATGTAATGTGTTTGCAGTCTCTATGCAATGCTTGTGGGATAAGATTCAAGAAGGAGGAGAGAAGAGCGAACGCCGCAGCCACCGCCACGCCAGCCGGGGCTGCTTCCGGTTACGGCAGTTCATGGTACGGAGCACAGTCGCAGATTGGGAACGAGTTACGGTTCATGGATGATTCCGATAGGGACTCGGAAAATGGCATTCCATTTCTCTCTTGGAGACTCAACGTTGAACATTATTGAAAATTGAAATTGAAGCATGTGGTGACAAAATTAATGTACGTTAATGCAAGAATTGAAGAAGCATGAGGAAAGCAGCTAGGTACGTAGCTAGCTTAGGTTGCTAGGTAGATATAGATTGACGTTCAAAACAAGACAGGTGTACGTCAAGTTTGACGATGAAGATGATGATGATGTAGATGTTTTTGATTGCGATGGTCTCGTCAATGTGTTTTGTTTTATTCTTTTTTTGACCTCATCCTTTTTGCTTGCTTGCAAGCTTCCTTTTCTCCGTCTTCTATAATGTGGACCAAGAACGGGATAATTCTATGTTCCTATAGTTTGTTTTTTCTTTTTCTTTAACTTTAATTTTCAGCTACATAATATATCAATATTAATCTTACCTTTCAGTTGGTTCACTTTTGCTCTTGGCTATTTTCGATTGATAATTAATGATGATCTCATGTGGACCGTAATATAAATAATTAATTTAAGGGAATGATAATTAAAGTGATGTTTGTAACTTGGGTTTGTTTTTTTACTTTTCCCCAATGCACAGAACATATGTTAAACTGTAGATTCAGTTTCAGTAAAGCTAGATGCGCCCATTTGATTCGGGTGCTGTAATTTTGACGGTTCGATGTGTATGTTGGATCACTGTTCTTTTTGAACCGGACACTGTGCAGTTCAGAACAGTAAAATTGATCATGTCTTTTTAGTTTTTACTTTTAAGAATATTGTATCGAATCTGGATGTATATCCATCATGCTCTTAAAGAGTGCAAAATTAAAAGGTGTAAGCTAGCCTAAGAAGAAGTATGGCATCATTAAAAGAAAATAGTTTTGAGAGTAATGATACATACATACCTCTATTTTCATTCCATTTCATTTCCACACATTTTATTTTCTATCATCTTTTATATTTTCTGTCACATCACAAATTATATCACTAATTTTTCTCTTTTTTCTTCGTCTTTACCTAAGGTAGAGGTGAAAATTGATCATTAACATAACATTATTCCAACGGCAAAAATATACACTAAATGTAAATTTAGTGTCGGAGTTGGCGTTAAAAACTCTAAATCTAATTTACAGTGTCGGCGTCGTGGCCCACCAACGCTATAGGTGATGTCAAAAGTCAAAATGCATGATTTCGCTTTTGTACTCAACAATAATATTGGAGGTCAATGCAAAGCATATTATAAGTTATATTTGCTCACAATTTATGATACATACCCTAAATTGGTTGCTCTAGTCTTGGGTATTGCAAGCGTACCTCTAAGTTGGAGTTACTATGCTTAGTATCTCCAAATTAAGGATAATTTTCCCTTGTACGAGACCGTCAACTTAGAGACCTCCAAAGTGTCAGCAAATGATTCAAATCATCACCAAATTTACATTGACATGTTAAATTTATAGCACATAAGTTAGTTAAATATTCTTCTGTGTTGTTCCTTTTTTTATGTTGTCTGCATTTTAGCTAATGTATGTGTGTGCCAAGATGTGGGACCAGATGTTGTAACATCGTGCTGTGACATTTGTCCCTGCGGATCTGCTGTGTGTTTGGCTGATTTTTCTAGAAGCTTTGGATGGATTTCGTGATAATCAAGTTAGGGTTATTGAAGAAGCTTCTCTATGCTATCTGGAATATATTATAATGGAATCAAATCTTTTGAAGAGGATTTGATTTGGTTTAAATTGTGAAAGTTGTTATCTTTTGTTCAAATCTTATTTGATAAGATTTGTTACTGGTTTAAAAGATTTGTTCCAGATCTGTTTTGTGGACTCTATTTTCGTGCAAGCCCATTGAAGATCAAGACCTGAAGAATGACTATTTAAGGAGGCTTAACCCTAGTTGCAAAGTGTGCCTTGGGCACCCAAGGATTGGGTTTTAGGGTTTTGTTTTGTGAGTCCTTGTTCTGTTATTTTGTACACCTCTCTACTGCCTCCATTGATAATCATATGGCTTAGAGTTGGTTTGTTTAGTTGAGTTGTAATATCTTCAAATTGTTGTTTGATCATGAGATCTATCTTTCAATCTCTTGTAAGGGATCGGTCACTGTGGCAGTGATCATTAGGAGTTAGGGGAAGTTTCCTCATAGCTTAGAGGAGAAGGGCTAAGCTAGATTCACTTATGTAATAGTGGTAGACATTGAAGAGGCTCTATACTAAGGGGGAGTACTTAGGTATAGGAGGGACTTTCATGTGACCTGAGAGCTATTATTTGATAGTGAATTGACTCCTGGATTGGTATCCTCCAGATGTAGGTGATGTTGCACCGAACTGGGTTAACAATTCCCTGTGTTTTTTCATTGATTTAATTTATGTACTGTTGTGCAATTGTCGAACCGATTGTCCCAACATCGCGTTCGACATCTGTCCTGTGCACGAACCAGAATTTCAATTGGCATCAGAGCAGGCACCCTATTCTTTTTGGGTGAGTTCCAGGGAATATATTCTGGTTTCATGGACAACGCCAAGGAAGGAGGTATCCGCTGCTGTTTATGTTATGATGTGCAACTGATAGTTGTTGATGAATATTTTCTCCACCCCTGTGCTCACAAGTTGTGTTAGCCAAAATTCTGCTAATAAGGGGGAGTATTAGTATGTGTTTTCTGAGATTGGTTTTTGTGCATAGCTGCTGATCATGGCTATGTTGAAGATGTTTTTGTGTAAGCTACCTTGATATATTCTGTTTGCTCTGATCTGATGTTTCAAGCTGCAATATTTCTAAAGAGCCTTATGGTAGTGGATTGTATTAGCTAAAATTTGACAAAGGGGGAGATTGTTGTTCCTTTTTTTATGTTGTCTGCATTTTAGCTAATGTATGTGTGTGCCAAGATGTGGGACCAGATGTTGTAACATCGTGCTGTGACATTTGTCCCTGCGGATCTGCTGTGTGTTTGGCTGATTTTTCTAGAAGCTTTGGATGGATTTCGTGATAATCAAGTTAGGGTTATTGAAGAAGCTTCTCTATGCTATCTGGAATATATTATAGTGGAATCAAATCTTTTGAAGAGGATTTGATTTGGTTTAAATTGTGAAAGTTGTTATCTTTTGTTCAAATCTTATTTGATAAGATTTGTTACTGGTTTAAAAGATTTGTTCCAGATCTGTTTTGTGGACTCTATTTTCGTGCAAGCCCATTGAAGATCAAGACCTGAAGAATGACTATTTAAGGAGGCTTAACCCTAGTTGCAAAGTGTGCCTTGGGCACCCAAGGATTGGGTTTTAGGGTTTTGTTTTGTGAGTCCTTGTTCTGTTATTTTGTACACCTCTCTACTGCCTCCATTGATAATCATATGGCTTAGAGTTGATTTGTTTAGTTGAGTTGTAATCTCTTCAAATTGTTGTTTGATCATGAGATCTATCTTTCAATCTCTTGTAAGGGATCGGTCACTGTGGCAGTGATCATTAGGAGTTAGGGGAAGTTTCCTCATAGCTTAGAGGAGAAGGGCTAAGCTAGATTCACTTATGTAATAGTGGTAGACATTGAAGAGGCTCTATACTAAGGGGGAGTACTTAGGTATAGGAGGGACTTTCATGTGACCTGAGAGCTATTATTTGATAGTGAATTGACTCCTGGATTGGTATCCTCCAGATGTAGGTGATGTTGCACCGAACTGGGTTAACAATTCCCTGTGTTTTTTCATTGATTTAATTTATGTACTGTTGTGCAATTGTCGAACCGATTGTCCCAACATCGCGTTCGACATCTGTCCTGTGATTTCGCTTTTGTACTCAACAATAATATTGGAGGTCAATGCAAAGCATATTATAAGTTATATTTGCTCACAATTTATGATACATACCCTAAATTGGTTGCTCTAGTCTTGGGTATTGCAAGCGTACCTCTAAGTTGGAGTTACTATGCTTAGTATCTCCAAATTAAGGATAATTTTCCCTTGTACGAGACCGTCAACTTAGAGACCTCCAAAGTGTCAGCAAATGATTCAAATCATCACCAAATTTACATTGACATGTTAAATTTATAGCACATAAGTTAGTTAAATATTCTTCTGTTCTAGCTACACAGTTAACAAGAAGTGAATAAACTATTCACAGTTAAACGTAAAAAATCAATGCATTTAAAAACTTTATAATTAACTTGTCTTATTACAAAGATTATTTGACATCTTCAAAGATTTTGTGAAAGTCCGCCACTGGATCCATTACTTTCATCCTTTTTTCCCAGCTTGAAGCTAATCAACAACTCTTTCAAGTTTCGAAATCTATTTTGATCGGATGCAAGGTCTATTGTCATCTCTTTCGATCCCCATCACCTCTTCCCTAGCAACAACTTTGTACAGTTTCCATGACTGTTTAGATCGACTCTTGGAGTAAGCTTCATCATAACTTTTTTTATTGATTATCCCAACCTAGCAATAATTATTTACTGTTACTATGGTGACTATGTAAAGGAAAATAATTTTCAGACCCAAGACAACTGTATTTGTCTTATTCCGCATTGGGATTTGGGCCTTGCATGTAAGGCCCAAATTCATGAATATTCTAGATAAGGATCACTCCCACTATAAAAGGGGTGCCCTCACCTTGTACTAGGTACCTTTTTCATCATTAATAAGATAATTTCCATATTCATACATCACTCATATTATTTCTGCTCTGCTAGGGTTCATCAAGGGTATCCTATATCCATTGTTAGACCTTAGACCGGAACATTGGCGTCGTCTGTGACTTTTACTCAGTGATTGTTCTTCTATTGACGTGAGAGGCAGATCATTTTTCATGGAGACACGTTCTTGTGGTGGTGGCCGACATAGTGGAGGCAGAAGCCAGGCACATGTGATCCGACTTGAACTGGAGGGGGAAGCTTCTTTCGATGGAACCTCGGTGGCAGTACGATCTCACGCCACCACGGTTCCAGAAAATCTGGTACAGCCAGGTGCGGCTGTCAGGTCGGGTTTGGACCTTAAAACGAAGCTTCCCACCCCGGAGACAGATGCTTTGGGTGACCAGCAAGCTGAAACACCTGTGCGGGCGCCGGACAATGCATTGGGAGCATCATCTGCTGAATTGAAGAAGGTGTTGGATACTATCCAGGCGGTGCAGCGTCAGAATGAGCACTTACAAGCTCAAGTGGAATATCTTAATCAAATGCGTGATCTGAGCCGTGGCCAGCGTGTGGATGTGGTAGATTTTCAACCCTTTGCGCCCATTGTGGCTGCAGTTGAGATTCCGGAGCACTTCCAAACTTTGACATTGGATATGTATGGGGGCGACACTGACCCGATAGATCATTTACGGTATTTCAATACTAAAATGGTCATTGGAGGGGTGACTGATGCGGTAAAATGCAGATTATTGCCTTCCACATTTAAGGGTGTGGCAATGACTTGGTTTATCAAACAACCTCCATATTCCATTTCAAACTTCACCGATTTGTCAACTAAGTTCCTAACATAGTTTTCAGCCAATCAAACTCAAAAGGCGACCCCGGCTGATTTGTTCAACATCCGTCAGCACGTGGGCGAACGTATAAGAACGTATATGGCTCGTTTCAGTCGAGTTTCAGTTCATTTAGAGGACGCCGGTCCAGAACTATGTGTGGCGGCCTTCAAGAATGGGCTTAGGTGTGGCTCGTTGAACAAAGACTTAACCAGAAGACCCGCCAAGGACATGATGGACCTACGTGCCAGGGCGCAAGAATTCATCTTAGTGGAACAAGATGAACATACCAAAAAAGATAGAGACAGCTGGCATACTCAACTTGAAGTTACAACAGAAAGGGGGCGTGGTTCAAAAAAGCAACGCCCAGCTCAAACATCGCGCCACCAAAGGCCGGCGCCATACACTTCAGGCAGGCAGGGGCCACAAAGTAACACTTGGCATCGAAATGCTCAACCTGCTTTAGCGAATCAAGGAGGAAATGCACCCGCCCTAGGGCAACATACCAAACTGAATGCTCATCTCAGTACGATCTTGCGAGCAGTAGGGAAAACAAATGTAGTCCAATACCCAAGGCCACCTAGGCGACCTCCTGCGAATGTGAACACTACAAAGTGGTGTGAATTTCATAAAACTATGGGACACACTACAGATAATTGTCGGACTCTGCGCAAGGAGATTGAGAGATTGATTAAAGCAAGTCATTTGGCAAACTTTGTCTCAGGAGAAAACACACAGTCTGAAACTGTTAAGGTTGCCGAGGGCGGATTATCAAAAGGAAAGGAGGTAGTGGAGGATTTGGGAGCACCCGATGGGTCGTGCTCGTCAATCGCTGGAGGATTTGGTGGGGGGCGTCTATCTTGTAAAGGGCGAAAAAGGTATGTGGAGGCGGTGAATTCAGTACACAAAGCCTATGAGGGTGAGTGTTGGTTGAACCACACTCCTATCACTTTCACGCCTAAAGACTTCGCTCATGTGATTCCACATGACAATGATCCAATAGTGGTGACTTTGCGAGTGAACAACTATGTTACGAAGAAGGTCTTTTTGGACCAAGGTAGTTCCGCGGACATCATTTATGGCGACGCATTTGAAAGGCTAGGGTTAAAGGAGACAGACTAGAAGCCATACACGGGATGTTTGGTGGGATTCACCGGCGATCGAGCCAAGGTCAGAGGATATGTGGAGTTGGCAACAGCCTTTGGAGAAGGGAAATTTGTGAAAACATTCCAAGTGAAGTATTTAGTTATTCCATGTAGGGCGACATACAATGTACTTTTGGGGCGCGATACTTTAAAAAAAGTGTGTGCTATAATCTCGACCGCCCATTTAACAGTAAAGTATCCAGTTTGTAATGGAAAAATTGAAATTTTAAGGGTAGATCAAGAGGCTGCAAGAGCATGTTATGCTGAAAGTCTGGCACTTTATGGTAAAAAGGCGGCCAAGGAAGCTCATCGTGTCACGGAAATCTTTCCACACGAAGATTTTAATTTGGATCCACGTGATGACTCAGAGGAATTGCGACCTCAACCTGCGGAGGAAACAAAATCTATTCAGGTGCTTGGGCGAGCTTTGAAAATTGGAAGCACCCTGTCAAAAGAACAAGAAGACCGACTGGTCGACCTACTCAAAAATAATTTGGATCTATTTGCTTGGACAATCAAGGATGTACCGGGTATTGACCCCGATGTTATATCTCATCACTTATCAATTCTACCTGGGGCCAAACCTGTGGTACAAGCCCGAAGGCGAATGGGCGAGGAAAAGGATAAGGCGGGGCAGATGGAAACCCAGAAATTACTGAAAGGAAAGTTCGTCAGAGAAGTTCAATACCCAACTTGGTTGGCAAATGTGGTCATGGTACGAAAGGCAAATGGAAAATGAAGGATGGCGGATTACACAAGTTTAAACAAGGTGTGCCCTAAGGATTCATATCCACTTCCAAACGTGGATAAGTTAGTAGATGGGGCTTCTGGAAATGAAATGCTAAGTTTGATGGATGCATATTCGGGTTACAATCAAATCATGATGTACCGCCCAGACGAGGAAAAAACAGCGTTCATGACTAGTCAGGCGAATTACTGCTATAAGACAATGCCTTTTGGATTAAAAAATGCAGGAGCAACTTACCAGCGTTTGATGGACAAAGTTTTTGCAAGCCAAGTGGGAAGAAATATGGAAGTTTACGTGGATGACATGATTGTTAAAACTGTTAAAGGGGGAGAGCACCACAGAGATTTGGCCGAGGCATTTGCACAGATCAGGAAGTATAACATGAGGTTGAATCCGGAAAAGTGTTCCTTCGGAATTTTGGGCGGTAAATTCCTAGGATTTATGATCACTTCAAGGGGGATCGAGGTTAATCCAGACAAATGCAAGGCTATTTTGGACATGAAAAGCCCGTCTAACATTCGAGAGGTCCAAAGGTTGACAAGACGATTGGCGGCCTTATCTCGCTTTTGCCAAGGGCAGGCGATAAGGCGGCACCATTTTTTGCACGCTTAAAAAAGAATACAACTTTTCAATGGACAGGGGCGTGTGAAGACGCTTTCCAGCAGCTGAAAGTTTTGTTGGCCTCGCCACCTATGCTGGCCAAACCTACACCGGCGATTCCTTTGACTCTTTACCTAGCGGTCACCAATGCGGCGGTCAGCACAGTCCTGCTTCAGGAAGAAAACAAGCAGTACAAAATCATATACTTTGTTAGTCATACACTGCAAGGGGCGGAGATGCGTTACCAAAAAATAGAAAAGACAGCTCTAGCAATACTGAAAACGGCCAGGCGACTTCGGCCATACTTACATAAACCTGATTTATCAGGGCGACTGGTTAGTTGGTCGGTAGAGCTGTCAGAATACGACATCATTTATGAACCAAGAGGACAAGTCACAATTCAAAGTTTGATTGACTTTGTAGCAGAACTAACGCCCATTGAAGGCGACAAAGAAAATTCAGAGTGGGTACTCTAAGTTGATGGTTCGTCAAACGAATCAGGAAGTGGGGCTGGTGTGTCAATCGAAAGCCCAGATAGAATGCTGATTGAACAATCGTTAAAGTTTGGATTCCGGGCGAGCAACAATCAGGCTGAGTATGAGGCATTAATAGCTGGTTTGAGACCTGCCATTGAACTGGGAGTGCAGAAACTATACATAAAGGGCGACTCTCAGTTGGTTGTAAAGCAGGTTCGCGGCGAGTACCAGGTGAAGGACCCACAACTGTCTAAGTATCTGGAAATTGTCTAGAGGCTTATTCAGGCGATCAGACAAGTTAAGATTGAGCAAATACCAAGAAGCCAGAATGAGCGCGCAGATGCATTGGCTAAATTGGCAAGTACTCGGCGACTCGGGAATTACCAAACTGTGATACAGGAAACCCTACCCCGCCCAAGTACAGATATGGTCGAATTCAAAGTGGCAAAGGCTATAGAGAATGGTGAACCATCTTGGATGGATCCGATTATCGAAATTTTAAGTCAGCAACCTCAGGATGAAAGCAAAAATACTAGGGAGAAAAGAAGAGAGGCTAGCTTTTATACCTTGGTCGGGGGACAATTGTATAGGCGGGGGATTATGTCCCCAATGCTTAAATGCGTAGATACCGCGAAGTCTCAAGAAATAATGGCTGACGTTCATGAAGGAGTATGCTCAAGCCACATTGGAGGGCGGTCTTTAGCTGTGAGAGTACTCAAGGCGGGATTCTATTGGCCAACTATCAAAAAAGATTGCCTTGAATACGTGAAGAAGAATGATCAAAGTGTCAAATTTTTTCTGCTGTACACAAGGCACCGCCTAAACAACTCACAACAATGACCGCCCCATGGCCTTTCGCCATGTGGGAGACGGACATCCTGGGACCTTTCCTAAAAGCTAAGGCTCAAATGAAATTCATCGTGGTGGCGGTGGACTATTTCACCAAGTGGATAGAAGTTGAAGCACTAGCCACTATTACTGCAGCCAAGATAAGAAATTTCTTGTGGCGACGAGTTGTGTGTCGCTTTTGAGTTCCAATGGCTTTGGTCATGGACAATGGCACACAATTTACCAGTGCATTGACCAAAGACTTTTGTGCTGACCTAAGGATTAACATGCGTTTCGCTTCAGTCGAGCATCCCCAAACGAATGGCCAAGCTGAGGCGGCCAACAAGGTCATACTAAATGGGTTGAAGAAAAATCTGGATGAGGCGAAAGGATGGTGGGCGGAAGAGTTACTATGAGTCTTGTGGGTGTATAACACTACGGTGCAAACAAGTACCGGGGAAACGCCCTATAGGCTGACCTATGGTTCTGATGCTATTTTGCCCGTGGAAGTAGAAAGCCAAAACTGGAGAGTGATGAATAGGAATGAAGAGGAAAACAACAACAATCTGATTGCAAACTTAATCATGCTCCCAGAACTGCAAAGAGAGGCGCACTTACGCAATGAAGCTGGAAAAGTAAGGGTCGCCCGTAAATACGCAACCAAGGTCGTCCCTAGAAAAATGAAGGCGGGAGACCTAGTGATGCGTGAAAGAACGTTGACTGCAGGAAAAAACAAGTTGACACCAAACTAGGAAGGACCCTTTAGGGTTAAAGCTGAAGTAGGCGCAAAGGTGTACAAGCTTGAACAACTTGATGGAGGTGCAGTGCGTCGCACGTGGAACGCCTCCAGTTTGAGACAATATTATAGTTAAGTACAAGAAAGTCGCACTCTTTTTTCCTTGAAAAATGTTTTTAATGAGGCGACATATGTAAAAGAAGGGAGGAAACTCTCATGTAAGGGTCTATAAATCCTAGTTTTATTTAAAGAAATGAGAAAAGTTTTACAGTATGATATTCGTCACAACTGACAAGATCTAACTCATGAACTTTATTAACCAATTGTTCTATGGTGATGATCTAGTATGACAAAAAGCTTTCGCAATCAGAAAGTGTCATCACCGAGCAAGCATAGCCTTGGCAATTCTAGTGGCCACTAGAACCCAAGCCCCGTCCGTAAAACGACTAAGGCCAGTAAAATGTGCCCAAGCCTTGGCCATTGTACCAAGCATAAAAAGTCTCGCCAAAGGGCGAGCAAAGCCTCAGTAAAAAGCCAACAGAATAATAACATTAATTATAATTAAAGATAAAAAAAAAGGGGCAAGCCCCAAACGTAAAGATAGTACATAAAAAAGGGCGAGGCCCATTGTTCAAACAACAGCAAAATAAAATGACGATCAAGATTAAAAACATAGAATATTTTCAAGCTTGATTATCCTTTGCTTGCTTGTCTGCATTGGCGTCGGAAGCAGTCTTCTCCACGCCATCGCCCTGGGCCTCTTCATGAGAGTTGGTGGCAGCTTTTTTCACGCCCTCGTCATCTTCCTCATCATCAGACTCTTGCATGAAAGGAAGGCTGCGCACGTCAGGATCGGCGGGGCCGACGACTTTCCCATCTATGATCTTCTTCATAAAGCCAAATTAGGAGAAATCAAGCTTAGAATAGAGAATCTGCAGTTGAGCCTTGGCGTTTAGATGACCTAAGACATACTGGCGAGAAATCTGTTCCAAAAGATTCTCGTCAGATTTCTTCAGCTCGGCCTCAAGTTTCTTGATCCTTTCCTCTGCAGCACCAAGTTTGGTTTCAAGACCCGCTTTGACAGCCCTCTCCTGGGCAAGATCCTCTGTCGCCCCTTGTAGCTGTCGATGGACGCCGACCAAAGCATCTTCAGTTTGCTTCTTAGCAGTATCAGCGCGCTTAGCGGTGGTATCCGTCTCAGTTTTCAAGTCGGTATAGGCAGCCTTAGCCTCTTCAAGCTTCAGCTGGGCGCGGACTTTCTCGGACTCAATATTCTTCAGATGAGGGAGAAGACCGGCGGCACAGCTGGCAGCGACGAGGGCTTGGTTCACGGCGAGGGTCACCGCACCTGGCGAGGCCACTTCATGAGGAATTTGGGTATTGAAATTCCTCTCCATAAAGTGGAGCCCATTGAATTTAGTGTCGAAGACGTTGTGAAGAGCGCTGGTGTCACTACCGGGCATCGCGTCTCGCGATGATTGAGGAACAGGGCTGGAGGCGGCCACCAAGTTGTCGAAGGAACCAAAAGTTTGATGCTTGGGCGGGGGAATGTTGTTGTGAGGTTTCCTCTCTCTGTGAGCCTTAGACAAAGAATCAGTCAAAGTTGTTTGCTTAGGATCACTTTTGGAAGAGTCACCAGATTTCTGGCATTTAGGCTCACGATCATCAATCAGCGGCGACTTCTTTCTTTCGCCCTTGGAGTCCTTCTTCTCATTCTTCCTCTGACCCTTAACAATTTCGACCTAGCTCGAAATAAAGGCCTGCATGCTATCAGGATTGACGTCGCCCTTATTTTTGCCCATCTCAGTTGTACACAAAGTAAAGAATATACAAGTCAACAACAGGAGATCAAAGAAGACTGTCACTACAAGATGTATATTCGATAAATCTAAACTTACAAAAAAATTCTTGAAGTTTCTCATCTTTGGCGGCCTGGAGAAGGTCACAACAGGAAATTTGAGGAAGGGTAAGGATGTATAAGGCGACCTGTTGCTCCTCCTCGGTCAACGCCTCGAGCACAACAGTAATATCATGGCGAGGGTTCACAGTCCAATGTAAAGGGAACAAAGGGCGATCTTTTGAGTCAAGGATAAGATTGAGAATTTCAGGAGAGTGAAAGATCTTAAAAAACTTCTTTTGCCAATGTTTGAAATTACTCTTTAAAGGTTTAAAGATGGACATAATGGGGCGGGACGACAGAGGAACAAAAGACACACAAGAGGATTTGGCGATGCTAGTTTTGTAGAAATAGAAAAATAAAGGGTAAGTGGGGGCGAAGTTTAGCTGCTCACACAACAATTCAAAGCAGCGAATGAAACCCCAGGCGTTCGGTAAGAGTTGATACGGGGCGATGATTAAGCAAGTAAGTATGTCACAGACAAAAGGAGAAAATGGGAGCTTCATGAAAAGCTCGGTAAAAATATATCCATGAAGAAAAAACCAAGCGGGCGCACCATCGGACCCTGAGGGCTTAAGGGTGACAACGTCATTATCATCACAAGGGGAGACATTTAAGGACAAATCATCGTTATGGCCGGTTTCAGGGTTTACTCTGGTAAAACCCTGGGCGGTGAGGCGGTTATTATTCAAAGATTGAACGCTATTCCAAATGGAACGGAAAATGCACTTATCATCCATGCACATTTCACTGGTGCGCCAATCTTCCGAGGTGGAAGGATTATCTGAAGAAAGGTGAGAAGTTATGAAGCGGGTTCTCTTGTTGGCAAGGTTTGAAGTGGAGGGCGAGTTGTTAGATTCGGAATCAGAATCAACCTTAATAACTTCTTGACTAACGATGGTTCTATCATCATCAGACCCAGAATTAAGAGAAAGAGAGGAATAGGTTTGACCTTGGCAGACATTTTGGGAAGCTTCATGGGAAGAAGATGAACAGAAAAGCAAAAATAATAAAGAGAAAAAAGAGAAACTGACCGAAGGTAAGCGAGGTAACTGGAAAGCAACGAGCTATGGTGATCGGAGCGGTGGGAGGTCACCGGAGCAGCGACGACTGTTGAGAACAGAAAGCTTCAAGATACTCAGAGAAAAACAAAGGTGAGAGTAAGGAGAAGTAAAAGAAAATAAAAGAAGAGACTTTGGGGTTTTATAGAAAAACTGAATGAAGAAAGAGAAAATAAGAGGAAGCGACACGATCAATTTTGAACGTTTTCAAGAAACGAGGCAATCCCTCGAATCCCGCGTGAAAAGACAGCGACAGTGGAATGCTAATGATGGCAACTTCTCGGTAACGGTGCAACGGCTACACGAAACGACATGAGATAAGTTAGACAGTTTGGGCGATCGAGAGTAGAAGGGGCGATGCTTCATGTCTTGTGGGCCTGTGGGCTAGCTCAGATTAGGCGAGTTGCTTCTATGAAGGCGGTATGGCTTTTTCGCTCCAATTATAAGACATTTCAGCTCCAAGAGGGGCGAAGCTTCATGTCTTGTGGGCTTGTGGACTGGGCGGGTCGGCACAAGCCCGTTGACCTGCCCAGTAAGACTAATGCCTTATGGATAAAGGCATGGGACCCAGAAGGAAGACGTGAGCCCGGGTTACTTTGTCTTGTTTATATTTAAGGGTATATGTATTTGTCTTATTCCGCATTGGGATTTGGGCCTTGCATGTAAGGCCCAAGTCCATGAATATTCTAGATAAGGACCACTCCCACTATAAAAGGGGTGCCCTTACCTTGTACTAGGTACCTTTTTCATCATTAATAAGATAATTTCCTTATTCATACATCACTCATATTATTTCTGCTTTGCTAGGGTTCATCAAGGGTATCCTATATCCATTGTTAGACCTTAGACCGGAACAACCACGAAGCTAAACATTTTTGTTTTATGTTTTTTCTGTTCGTGTTTAGCAGCGGTTTAAAACCTCCTCTAAACAATTTTTAGTGATATTCCCATCGAACTTTTCAATGAACTTTTTATGAATAATTTTCCAAAAATTTGTGACATAGGAAAATTCGCATGAAAATTTACTAGTAAAATTTGAAACTAATCTCATCCCATTCATGGCTTTATCCTCTATGTCTCCATTTTTTTTATAAGCAAAAGATTGAATATATAGTGGGATACTAGGGGTATCCCAACCCTGTACAAAGAATAGGGGCAAGAGGAACAGCAAGAAACCATGTTGTTGTTGCAAGCTCATCTCCACTGCACCATTTGGATCCAGATCGGAGTTCATGGCCGACATCCTCCATGTCATATCACTCTGTTTTGCTCTTCCAAACTGTTCACCTCTCTTTCTCTCAGCATTGTCTCTTTTGCATGTGGCATATTCGAAGCTTCGAGGCAATGGAGGGGTATGCGAGGGTGAAGAAACTGTGAGGGGTCGATATGCGAGCTGAAGATGCCTTTTCCATGTGGAGGATCTAAAGCTTCTAGTGATGTTTGGGGGTTGATGTTAATTTTCTAGGTTTGTGGTACATTGTTGTTTAATTTTTTGGTTATTCTGAGTTTGTTGTATAAATTTTCTAGATTTGTAAGAATTTTTTTTGTTAATGAAATTTATCCTTCTCAAATTTTGGATCATTCAGATTCTTTCCCTCTTATTTTTACTTTCTTTATGTTATTCAATGATAGAGAAAAAAGGATTATTTTATTTTGAGATCTCACTTTCAGAGGTTCCTAAGCTAAATCAATGATATTATTTTTGTGTCTTCTTTCATTCATGCCATCCTTCTCCAATGCTGGTACCGTGTAAAGTTAACAAATCTTATTTTAAGATCTCTAAGACGCCAACATTGGGGATGAAATAAATGCTTGGTACCTTAGTTGGTATTTTATCACTTTTTTTGTGGGCCCAAAATGCCACATAGGATATAAGGTATCAATAAGGTACTAAGGCACATATTGCTCATGTAGTGGCTGGCGGTGCTTTGCCTTGATTTGGTCTGATTTGGACAAGAGAGGAGAGGGTTTTAGTGGGAACGAAGAAGGGAGAGAGTTTTTAGTGAAAAGAATGAAGAGAAGGAATAACGCGGCGGCGGAGCCAGGAGACGTCTTAAATTTTTGTGGAAAAAGGGACAGGGAAGGGTTTCGGCTTGGTTCCGATGGAAGGGGCTAGGAGTGAGAGAGGGGTGTGAGAGGAAGAGAGGGTGAGAGGAAGCACGCCGATGTTGAAGAAGAGGGAAGAGAGGCAATGCAGAAAATGTGTTCTTGCGTTTGCGTTTGAGAGGAATAATGCGTTTAAGGAAAAGAGAGTAGAGGTGAAACACCTTTTATACCTAAATATCAATTCAGCCAGTTTCTTAACGTTAGGGTTCCTTTTTGATCAATTGGAGCATGTTTTTTGTCCGTTTGAGCCCCTCTTGACCGACTTGGCTTTTTTTTTTTACTGTTTGGGCTCCTTCTATTATGATCGCTCGTTTTTCTCCTGCTTCTACGTTCTAACCCTTTTTTTATAGGTAAATGTTAGTTGTTAGTAATGTTAGTAAATTAATCTATTCTCAGAGTTCGAACCCTGGACCCTTCACTCTTCATCCCACCCAACCATTATGTCCCCTAACTCTTATCACTTGAACTAACCCTCAAGTACAATACATGAAGATGCTCTATGACTCAAGAGGATCTTTCAGTTTAGACACCGTCTTGTATGCTGCCAGTATTCAGTATCCGTATCTAAGCTCTCTTTTTTTTTTGGTCAAATAAGTTCTCTTCTAAAATACACTTTAGTGTAATCCAGGTTTTTTTGTTTCTGGCCACTCACATTATACTGTTGGGCTTTTAGCCCACTTGCTTTGTTTTATGATATTCCATATCGTTAACCAAAACAACAATATTTTTGACGGAAAATTTTAATTGATTATACTATATGAAACAATTTATAATGAAAAAATATTTTTTAAATTTGGACCATAGTATTAATTTTTAATGTATATAATATTCTTAATGTATATTAATTTGTATTTATATGTTTACTTAATTTTATATCAAGTTTAACTAATTTAACGAAGTGTTTTAACCAGATTTATTTAATACCCAAAAAAGGGAAAAAGTTAAGATAAAAACATATCAAATCCAAACTTCTTTAGAATAAATTGATGAATTAGATGATGAAATAAATAATTGAAAGAATTGGATTAATTTTAAGAGTTTAATGGATATGCACTATCAGTGTAAAACAGTTTTAAATTGAAAACAAATCACAACATGCCACGTACGTAGGAGGAATAATAACTTTTATTTTAAATTCTAATTAAAACAAAAATATATTCTATAATTTGACGGAATTCAATTGGGCGTCTGTGTAAAAAAGTTGACACTTACGGTGTATTTCCATTAAACTCATAAATTTATCTTTTTTTTTATAAGCTCATAAATTTATCCCTATGAGAACACCCTTAAAAAGTATGCATTTAAAATAATGAGATCCGAAAATCTTCTAGAGGGATATAACAATCATTTCAGCATTTTTTTATGGGGACACTTGAATATGGAGGCTTCTTCATATATTTCACCCTTGAATTTCAGATGATCGGATCAGTGTCGTATTTACTTAGTTTGTAAGTTATCAGTTATTTTGATTTTGATTTTTTGTTTCTTTTACTGTACTATATACTCTCTCCGTTCTTTTCTCTTGTAGTAAAAAAATACTTCTTCGGCAAGCTTAAATATGCTGTTCCTGTTTTAAACAGCAGTCATGCCCCCCTTTTGCTGCCAATTAAAATATGCCAAGTGTAATAGGCTGCCATGTCATCTGGTAGCCTAGTGAGTCTTATATTTCACATTTTAGTCCCTTTACTTCTTAAAATTTTCACTTTATCCCCCAACTATTAAAGTGAAATTTTAGTCTCAAATTTGTTTTATAATTTTGAAATATCTGATTTAATCTACATTCATAGTAAAATTTTATTTTATTTATCTAAAAATTCATAGTCATGTGGGTTGGGTTCTACTAGGGTTTCACCACCAATAGCAGCCACTGCAGTGACGGCGCGGGTGCTGGGGCGAGGAGGTGCGGCGGCTGGGCTCGAGCAAACAGGTACGACGACGGAGCAAGGCCTGGCGTTGGACGATGGCGAAGAAGACGAAGTGGTGGGAGCGACGGCGATGGATATGGGACGAGAAGATGCGATGACAGGGTCCAAGCACGCGATCTCAGAGCTCGATGGGAAGAAGGTTGGAGACTTTCAGGCTTCAGAGAGCAGGGATGGCGTTTTGGATGAGTGAATCTGTACAAATTAAACCAAATGAATCTGCAACAATTGCACAAATTGGGGGTAAATGTGCAAAATGTGGGAAGAACAAAAATGATTTCTTTTCCAATCAAACTGCAGAGAGAAAGAATTATTTTCTGGGTGAATTGGAATGGTAGAAAGGAATCTCAATTTTCAATTTGAGAATGAATATTCAATTACGAATTTTCTGTTTAGAAAGGAACACTGTCAAGGATACGGTGGTGGTGGGGATGACTGGCCTCGGATTGGTGGCGGCCGTTGAACAACGCGACGGTGAGGGATGCCAAAAACTGGTTTCGACGCCGATGCAGTGATTCTTCTTCTTCAAACTGCAAAGCTTCCTGCTTCCTGCTGCAGTACATGTTATTTTTTTTATAATTAAAATGAATGTTTAGTGCATCATATATCTAATTAGTGGATAACAGTTAAATAAACTTCGATGGCTTAGTGGTAACATTGTTCCTTCATTTGTCTCAGTACCCGAGTTCGAACCTGGCTTTGGTACTTTTTTTTGTATTTATAACAAATAATAATAATTCGCTTTTGGTTAAAATGAGGGCACCAGTTTGAAAATTAAAAACCTAGCTTCCGTAAGGATTCGAACACGGGACATCAAATGCATCAGTAACTTTACTTACCATTAGCCTACAAATTGACTTTCAATTAATTACTTTTATAATACACGCCACAAAGACCTCTATCGATATAGTACAATTAAGAAAAGTGTAACCCTCGATTAAGACTTTAATCAATATAAAGCGATGACTCTATGTTCCACAGGACAATATTTATACCTTAATCAACATAAAGCAATGACTTTGTGTTCTATAGAACAATCTTAACTTATACCTTAATCGATATATAGCAATGATTATAAGTTTTACAGGGCAACTAATACCTCCATCGACATAGTACGATTAAAAAAAGTGAAAACCTAGATTAAGACCTTAATCGATATAAAGCGATAACTCTATGTTCTATAAGGCAACCCTAGACTATGTCGTTAATCAATCTAATCGCGATCACTCCAAGTGCTATAGTGAAACCCTCGAAGAAGTCTTATAAAGGTTAATCCTAGACTAAGTCCTTAATCAATCTAAAGCGACCACTCCAAGTGCTATTTGGAAACCCTTGAAGGAGTCTTACAAAGGTCAACCCTAGATTAAGTCCTTAATCAATCTAAAGCGATCACTCTAAGTGTTATAATGCAACCCTCGACGAAGTCTTAATCCATCTAAAGTGTTATCTACCAAGTGCTATATGTCAATCCTCGACTAAGTCCTTAATCGATATATTTTGATTATGAAAAGTACTACAAGACAAATCATGTTAAATATATATTTAATACACTTAACTGTAACATAACACTAATATATATTAATAAGCCAAATATATCAATTAAAATTTGTTGGTTTAGTGGTAACTATTCTCCTTGATGTTTGCCTTGACTTGAGTTTGAATCCTAATTTTTTGTTTAATCAACAATAATATTGCTATGATTTTTGTTTAATGATAGCAAATGTTAAAAAAATACATAAAAATAGCTACAAGTAGCATTCGAAGACAAGACATCATATGGAATAGTTACTTGTTTTACCACTACGCTACATTTACTTTTTCTAATATACTAGCATTTTATAATATAAGTCAAACCAAATTGAGTAACAATGTATTTCTTACAATTTGTTACTTTATAAAACGATAACTCCGAGTGTTATAAACTTATAATGCAAGTTTTATGGGTCAACCTTAGACCTTAATCTACATAAAGTGATCACTACCAAGTTCTATGGGTTAACCCTCGACAAAATCCTTAATCGATATGAAGCGATAACGCTCGAGTAAGTCCTTCATCGATATAAAGCGATCAATGTCAATTGCTATGTGTCAAATTAATAGTTTATGTAGGCATAAATACATAATGGTTACAAATTAATAGTTTATGTAGGCATTAATTAAATATTAATATAAAACGATCACTACAAGGGTTATAATACAACCCTTGACTAAGGACTTAATCAATATAGGATAATTAAGAAATGTGATAAGTCCATAATCGATATAAAGTGATCACTCCAAGTGCTATAGGGAAACCCGCAACTAAGTCCTTAACCGATATAAAGCAATCACTACAAAGTGCTATGAGGCAACCCTAGACTAAGTCCTTAATCGATATAAATCCATCACTACAAATTGCTATAGGGCAAACCTCGACTAAGTCCTTAACCGATATAAATCAATCACTATAAAATGCTATGAGGCAACCCTCGACTAAGTCCTTAATGGATATAAATCAATCACTCCATGGTGCTATGGGGAAACCCTCGACTAAGTCCTTAATCGATATAAATCAATCATAACAAAGTGCTATAGGGAAACCCTCAACTATGTCTTTAATCGATATAAAGCAATCATTACAAAGTGCTATAGGGCAACCCTCGACTATGTCCTTAATTTATATAAAGCAATCACTGCAAAGTGCTATGGGGTAACCCTCGTCTAAGTCTTTAGTTGATATAAATCAATCACTACAAAGTGTTGTATGGCAACCCTCGACTATGTCCTTAATTGATTTAAAGCGATCACTACAAAGTGTTGTAAGGAAACCCCTGACTAAGTCCTTAATCGATATAAAGTGATCACTGGAAGGTGCAATTAACTAGTTGACTTTAATTTATTAATGGTACTGAAGTATAATATATGTACTTAATTAGTGGATTATATATCAATTAAAGGTTGTTGGTTGAGTGGTAACTTTCCTCCTATATTCTGTCTTGACCTGGGTTCGAACCTCAATGGGGCTTATTTTTGTATTTATAAACAAATAACAATACATTGATTTTGGCTAAAATGGCCTCCGTCAGGATTCGAACACGGGACACTAAATGTATGAATGACTGTGCTTACCACTAGGCTACATTATAAGATGAAGACAAATTTAGTATTATTGTATTTTATTTATAATTTGTTATTTTTATAATATATGACAACTAAGACCTCCATTGATATAGTACGATTAAGAAAAGTTCAACCCTCGATTAACACCTTAATCGATATAAAGCGATTGTAAGATCAAAGTTTTGATCTAGTAGTACAACTCTATGTTTTGATGATTACAAGTTAACCTTTTGATATGAACAATTGTGGTACTCTAAAGTGTTTTTCTGAGTGTGCTATTTACAGGCTCTGACCTCAACTCAATCTCACACAAATCAGAAGCACTGTGTATAAAGAGCTACCCAAGCAACGCTTTCGCATTCACCATGTTCAGTATGAACAGTGGAAAAGCTTCAGAAGTTCTGAAGTTATACAAACTCTGATGTGGACTCAGTCACGAGAAGCTCTGAAGATCCAGAAAGTCTGATAACCAAGAAACACTGAAGGCTCAGATGTTCTGATGGTGTAGAAGACTCTGAAGATCCAGAAGCTGATTAGTGAAGTTCTGATGTCCAGAAGCAAGATACTCTGAAGACCATGTTCTTCCCTCTGAGTTCAGAATCAGAAGAAACAATGGTCAGAGGATCTGGGCTTTCCCTCTGACTCTGATCAACCGGCTTCACAAGTTCCAATATGAAGCATTCCCCTGATCAGAAGTCTCCTAGGTTTAAAGGTCGCGTCGCTATCCAAGTACAAAAGCATATGTACTATCCTGACGACCTACCTAACAGTCTCAGACACAGCAGAAGCTGGATTTTCCAGAACTGCCCTCCAACGGTAGCATTTCCCATGCAACGCTCAACCCTAATCCTTGGAGTATATAAAGAGGCTGAAGACTAAAAAGAAAAAGAAGAAGCATTCACATACGCGCAAGACAATCTTAAATTCTTCTAAGTTTTTCTTTCATCTGAAATTCATTGAGTTTACTATTAGCTTTTTAGAAGCAAATCTCTTGTAAACAATTCTTTGATAAACAGTTTGTTTAGTTCCTTTAGGAGATCAAGGTTGATCGGATCCTAGAGAAGACTAAGAGAGTGAATCTTAGTGTGAGCTAAGTCAGTGTAATTGTTAGTCACTTGTAGGTTTCAAGTGCAGTTGTAACTCTTACCTGATTAGTGGATTGCCTTCATTCTAAGAAGGAAGAAATCACCTTAACGAGTGGACTGGAGTAGCTTGAGTGATTTATCAAGTGAACCAGGATAAAATCCTTGTGTGCTTTTCTATCTCTTATCTTTAGCACTTAAGTTCTCGAAAGATTTGTCAAAATCTTTAAGGTGGAAGTTTTATACTGAAAACGTTATTCAAACCCCCCCTTTCTACCGTTTTTCATACCTTCAGCGATGACTCTATGTTTTATAGAGCAATTTTGACTTACACCTTAAACGATATATAGCGTTGACTATAAGTGTTCTAGGGCAAATAAGACCTCCATCGATATAGTACGATTAGGAAAAGTGCAACCCTCGATTGACCTTAATTGATATAAAGCGATAACTCTATGTTCTATAGAGCAATATTGACTTAGACCTTAATCGATATATAACAATGACTATAAGTGCTATTGGGAAATCTTGACTTAGACATTAATCGATATAAAGCGATGACTATATGTTCTATAGAGCAATCTTGACTTATACCTTAAACGATATATAGCAATGACTATACTAAGACCTCAATCGATATAGTACGATTATGAAAAGTGCAACCCTCGATTAAGACCTTAATCGATATAAAGCGATGACCCTATGTTCTATAGGGCAATCTGGACGTAGACCTTAATCGATAGATAACAATGACTATAAGTGCTATATGGAAATATTGACTTAGACCTAAATCAATATATAACAATGATTATAAGTGCTACATGGCAATATTAACTTATACCTAAATCGATATAAAGCAATGACTATAAGTTCTATTTAACTTATTATAAAATTGACCTAAAAGAATTTTAAAAGCTTAAAAAATTTCTTAAAAATATACTTAGAATTATGAGATTATTTTAAAAAGTTATACTTGAAGATTATTTTATGTATTTTAAATTGTTTATTTTATATTTATCATAAAAGAAGGATAAATTTTTAAATACTTTATTAATATATTATAACTTTACCTTCTTATATCATAACAAAGGTCATTCTCTGGAACTGAAAAAATAACACAGTAAAATGTTAAAATAACGAAAAAACAGCTTTAGGTTGGGTGTAAACCCTCAACCTTTAGACATATTGTAAAGCATGATACCCACTGGGATATGACACACTTTTAATTTAAAATACACCCTATATATATATATATATATTAGAATTTAACACACAATAAAATGTTAAAATAAATGAAAAACGGTTGCAGGTTGGATTTGAACCTGGGACCTGCAGGTTTATATTAAAGCAAGTTACCACTTGAACACGACTATGTTTATACTTTTAATTGCCCCCTTATAAATTTATTATAACTTCGATGTTAATGAAAATACCAAGACAAGCCAGATTTTTTTTTCATGTAAGCCATATATATATATATATGAATATTAGCACAAGAAGTGCCAAATAACAAATTGTACAGACCCAAGGGCCAAGGGAAAAAAACAGAACAGAAGCATACAGAGGAGGAGAATAAAAAATTAAAAAGTAATAACAGGATAACCAACAAGCAAATAGCTAAAAACACCAGCCATAAGATCCTGCCTAACAAGAAAATCTCACCCACATAGTGGAATCCAAATCAATTTTCTCTACCCACCGCTGTCAAGCGAAATTGCAAATCCAGATATCAAATGAGCTTCCATTAGCAGCTTTTTGTACAACCATCAGCTGCTAAATATACCAGTATATTACATCATACTAGCCAAACAAACATCTGGTCACCCGCAACACAGCCAAGGAATTAACTTGCAGCTTTGATGCACAGGATAGGCTGGTCCCTCCATTCATAGAAAGAGCTGTTGTATCCCTTTACCCTGGGTGAGATCCACTGCCATGCCCTTAGTTGCGCTCCTTCAAATACCAAGATAAGCCAGTATATTGAAAATGCAGGAAATTTCCACAAAACAAACCTGCTTGAATAATGGTTTTCCAAAACTAAAAAACTAGCTTATTCACATATGACAGAAATCAATAAAATTGAAAATTTTCAGCAAATGAATTGTTTCTTCACTAAAATACAATAAGAAGACTCAGTGTAGGCTTGATTCTCTTTTTTTTATATTCAAATTGTGGCCAAACAGAGGAGACTAGCCCCTTACAGAACTTAAAAGCAAGATAATAGAAGGAAGGAAGCTTATCATACAACCTCAAACCACCAGGCAACACTAAGCCATTCTTTACAACTAACTACATAAACTATTTTTTTTTTGATAAGCCAAGCACTTGTATTCAAATATAGCACGGGTGCTAACCCAAATAGAAAAGAGTGAGAAAAGCAAAGAAGAATAAGTTCAGATCATTAGAAAAAGAAATAAGAAAGGCTACTGAATCTAAGAACAAGAATAGAACACCAGTAGGAACCCGCCCATGAAATCTACCTCCAGCACTTCAATTCCCACTAACCAATTTAATCTTTGTCCATTTGCCTTACTTCCACAACCAGATATCAGAGAAGTCGATGCCCTTTCCTTGGATTCCATACGCAACCAACAAGAAACCAAAATACACAAGGGACAACCTCCAAAATTTTAGAAGATTTTACAGAGCCTTCATGTAGCACATAGGGTTCAGAATCCAGTCCGAAGAAGACGCGGAGAAACTACTCTTCTTCAAACATTAATTGTGCTTGTTAATTCTAGGATTATTGGCACTTTGGCACAAGCTCAGAAAACTAACCTTCAATGATGATGAACACGGTTTGTATATGAATAACCAGCGAAGATTAAGAACCCAGGATGAATAACGCGACGACGACGAGACCACGAAAAAGACGAACGATGGAAGATGATGAACACGGGCAGTGAAGAGAGGGCAAAACGATGATGATGAGCACGGGTGTTTGTTGGATGAAAGACGAAAAACACGAGCGGTGAAGAGACGGCGAGGCGACGATGAACACCACGGCGGCCATATGAAAGGGATGAAGAACCCTGTTGAAGTTTTTGAGATTTTGATTCTAGGTCAAAATAATTTCCCCAATTTAATTTTTACAGATTGATTAAATTTTACTAATTAAATGATTTAATAGAATATGGTATACTTATTAATTCATATAGTTGAGGGACCATAATTTAATTTTTAATAAGTTAAGATGATGTGGCACCCACTTCCTCCATGGCTTGCTCTGATTGGATAAAACACAAACAGCATTCCTGCCCCCCCTCAAAAACCATCATGCAAAAGTCTGCCTTTGTTTTTCTTTCTAAACCATTTTTGTTTTCCAAATTCAAAGCCTTTTTTATCTCTTTTGCTTTTATTTATGTTCTCATTTAATATTATATTTTAAGCTATCGCATCATATTTTCACATATTACAATTTTCACTAATTAGCTGATCAATAATTATCATTCTCTCTTTAATATAACGTACCATTAAATAAATGAGTTTCAATAAATTTTAATGAACTTTTACATTATGCGTACAATCTTAAACAACAATAATCTTGAATAAAATTTGGTCTTTTAGTTGGAAGACAAAGAAGACCCTTAATTGAAGTACTACATGCTAGTAAAAAAAACCTGCTAGATCTTGTGCATTTATTAGACGGCCAATCATATTCAATCCAATGGGTAGATGACAACTGCGCCTAATAATTATATTGAGAGGTTCACATCATTTGGTCAAGTTTCAGAGTTATTTTGGATTTTGGAAGATACACCATGTTTTATAGCTCCACAAATAATATCTGACCCTCGGCATGGACAAAGGGGTCCACTGCAGCGAAATGCGGGGGATCTTTGGCGGTGTGGTTGATCAAACTACAACGTTGTATATGGTGACCAAATAAGTTTTATTAATATAACATCAACAATTGACAAGCCAACACTAATGTGTAATAATAAAATTTTCAAATGCAACCACTCACATATAGGAAGAGATTGAGTGCAAGAAAACTGTATAATCCTTTGATTAGATTCTCATTCTAAACAATCATGTGGTGGGTTACTATGAGAAGTACAATCATATAAAGTTAATCTTGGTCCCCTGAAAATAATTAATTTAAAGAGAAGTACAAAAAGTACTTTAATCCAATACAAAAAGAACATAAATTTTTTTTTTGGGATAAATTATTTATATTTGAGACATCATTGGCGTTTAGTGTGGTGTATTGAATGAAATCTATATAGACCCTCATTTAAGTTGTTAGATGACCCAACATGTTTCGACTCTTGGCAAGAGCTATGGCTTGTTCACGCCAAATAGGTAGTTTGTAGAACTGAGTTTGAGTGCG
Organism: Lotus japonicus; assembly: GCF_012489685.1. Classification (NCBI taxonomy): domain Eukaryota; kingdom Viridiplantae; phylum Streptophyta; class Magnoliopsida; order Fabales; family Fabaceae; genus Lotus; species Lotus japonicus. Next base: position 17,059,185 of record NC_080044.1, read on the forward strand.
ATGAAATTAATTACTCACATCAAAAGACAAAGAAGACATGATTTATACAACAAGTGTTCACACAGGCTTTAATACCAAAAGAAAAAAAAATGCGAGGGGAGGAGAAAGTAATTGTGGAAGAGGAACAAAATTTGAACGTGGACACTTTATTTTTTCTGCTGTGTTTTCAAGCAAGCTGCAGCATGCAGCATCAATAATCAATATATAATGATGGTATATAATACACAAACAATGCAACAGATACATATATAGGAATGAAACATAAAATCATACATCCTAATATCCTATGCTTCCTTTCAAAAAAAAATATCCTATACTTGGAATGAAAATGAAGGTGGACAATATTCTCAATCTTGGGAAGAAATATAATAATGCTCTTTATAATTGTGATTCATTGAGTCATTTATTTGATTTGTTGACTTATAGTTGGAGCACGAATCACCAGATTTTGTTTCCATGATTTTTCTGCATTTAAGGGTCCTTTGCAGTTTTCCTTATCAATTCCATAATTTTGTTTAAAATTATGGAAATCTCTACGCGCAGCGTCGACGAAGGAGGGGTGTTGCTGAACACATAAGTACCCCGATTTTTTATATCTAAATAAACACTTTCTTCTATTGTTATTTTTAGCCGGTTTTGACTAATCAGAAAGAGAAATTGGTAAGCGACAAGTAGCTGCATGCAGTTGCGGCAGTGTGTTTGAAATTGGTACTCATAAATACCTTCCCTCTTATAACAAGAAACAACAACCCATCACCAAACCCCACTAATCAAATATATCCTATCCTCATATAAATAAAACCCCTTCGTTGTAAACTTCATTGCTAAGCTCAACCAACCTAAAGAGAGCAATCTCATCATGGTGAACCTTGTTGCAGCACAGAGGCCATTGATGCATGGGCTAATGAAGATGGCAGGAATCAGGCCATACACGGTGGAGATAGACTCAGGGACAGTGATGAGTTTTTGGGTGCCTTCAGAAACCATCTCAAAGCCCAAGAAAAAAGATGAAAAGCCTGAAATCGTAGCAAAGCCCACAAAGCCCACCGTGGTCCTGGTCCACGGTTTCGCAGCCGAGGGCATAGTGACATGGCAGTTTCAAGTGGGCGCGTTAACCAAGAAGTACGCGGTTTATGTTCCGGACCTTCTCTTCTTTGGTGGTTCCACCACTGACAAGGAGGACAGGTCACCGGGGTTTCAAGCGGAGTGTTTGGCAGTGGCACTGAGGAAGCTTGGGGTGGAGAAGTGTGTTGTGGTTGGGTTTAGCTATGGTGGGATGGTGGCGTTTAAGATGGCAGAGATGTACCCTGAGCTGGTTCAGGCCATGGTTATTTCTGGGTCCATTTTGGCTATGACTGATTCTATTAGTGAGAGCTCGCTACAAGAGCTTGGGTTCTCTTCTTCGAAGGAGTTATTGTTGCCTGATTCTGTGAAAGGTCTTAAGGCTCTTTTATCTGTTGCTGCTCATAAGAAACTTTGGTTCCCGAATCGGTTGCATAAAGACTTTCTTGAGGTATGTATGTATGCCCTTTGTTTTGTTGTCTTCATTTTGCACCGATTTTTTTTTTATAGACAACAAGAATTATATTAAATGGAAGTATAAGGGGTACTTCAACTCAATACAAAAATGAAGAAGAAGAGACAAAAAAAGAGCAAACTAAACTAAGAACTAGCAAGTTCAAAAAAACAAAGGTCCAAAAAAGACGCAACTCATTTTGCACCCATTTTTTTTTTTAGAATCAAACAAAAATATATATATTAATAGAAATTAAAGGGGAGGGTAAAACCACCCAGTACAACACGCGGTCTATTATGATATATGAAGTGTGAACACGTTTCATATTAAAAGAAAATAAGAGTGTGTACTAGTTTAAAATGTAAGAATCAATATACGTTATATTTTAGGGTTTTTTTTGGAAGAAAAATGTACTAATATTCAATACATTTTAATATGCTCTTTACATTTATGTGGATAGCCATGTAGTAATAATGTAATATCTATCTTACGTACACTAATTAATATATCATCCTTGCTGCGGTACCTTAAGCTAGATTAAGACGTGATACCTAAAATGATCTAGTTCAATAATAAAGACTTTGTGTATTGATTAAAATTTTGATTTTGTTCTATCATATATAGTAATACAATGTTCCATTCTTAGGAACGTGAGATATACGAGTTGTGTTTTCTGAGCTTTATTCATTCATCAACCATGATAATTTTACGCGCATCTCCATTATCATCATTCGTTTCCACCACTCGTCCATTTTCATTAAAAAATGAATGTCATGAGATAAAGTTAATTGACAAGTGAAGTAAAATATAAAAATGTAGTATTTACCTTGAATAACATGATAATAATATATTAAATTACTTAGTGCGGATACCACACCCAAAAAAGATTCAGGGTACCATAGAATTTACCTTAATGTATATAGGCAGTTGTTGCTCACCACATGGAGCATTTATTAAAGAATATAAAAATAGTAATTACTTGTAAAAAAAATTATTTCATGTTGTCATTATTTTAAGCTCAAGTAAACAAATAAATTAAATATCATATTAATTAATTTAATTACCAATGATGATGGTGAGATTGCTCTTATATGCCTACGAATGGTTATTTCAAGAGTGTACCCTCCACTCATATAAAATCTTGAATTCAAATCCAATGAATAAAAAATATCTTCACTGAAAGAGCAATAAGTTTTTATTTACACTTTAAATCACACTTCACAAAAAGAAAGAAAAAAGAGATATAATAAATGATGTGATAGGAGTAAAAATGAGATATGGGAAAAATTGTTTATAAAATAGAGAGAAAATGAGGTGTAAATAAATAAAAACCAAATTTAATAAAGAGTCATTCACATTTAAAACACACTCACACTAAAAGAGATAAAAGAAGAGAAGAAAAAAATAAATAATATGATAAATGTTGTGATTAAAAAATGACCACATATTACTTAGAAGAGTTGGTGAAACAATTATGTGTAACAATTTTTTTTTTTAATATTCGAGAATGTTTTGAGGTTACATGACTGAAGAACACGTTGCATATATGCCATTACATTAGTGAGTACTGAGTAGGTAGGTCTTACACTAAAGCACAACTTTCTAGCCGGGATGAGTTAATTGCAATTTTTCATTGATATCCTTTTCATTTTCGATTGTTATATCTTTTCTCTGACAATGACTGAAAAACATAGTTTATGTTTTTCATGGAATAAGTTTTTCTATTGTTGAGTAATCGAATATAATAACAAATGGTGCTTGCTGTGGTACCTTAATCCAGATTAAGGCGTGGTACCCTAAAATGATATAGAGCAATAAAAATCATACAATTCAAACTTAGAGGAAGAGGATGGCGGAAGATTTAAAGGTTTAATATGGGTGGAGCATGAAGGAAGAAGATCCTAACATGAAAGGAATTTAGATGATCTATCTGAATTGCGAGTTGAATTAAAAACTGTAATTTTCATATTGTGTATTATATAACATAAACAAACTTAAAAAGTCTATGTTATTAATTCATTAAGTCGATTATTAACCTTTTTAAAATTGCAATAGTAAATTTTTTCGCCTTTTTTCAATAAAATTATAACTTAAAATATCACATGGGGTACCACACCCAAAAAAATTTCTGGTTACCACAGAATTTACCGTAACAAATTATATGTACATCCTCCTTACGTATTAATTTACCACAAAGAAATAGAGAAAGAAGAAAGGGAGGAATGTGGTAGCTCAACTAAATTGACCTAATAATATAGGATAAGGGTTGAAGATAAGGATTTTAATGGTCAACAACAAATCTATTGGCTCGATGAAATAATGACTCTAATAATATATAAAACTAAGTTTCGATTCAAAAGTAAGTTTTATAGTAATTTTGCGAATTATGGGTTTCCTTGAGAAATTGCAGGTAATGTTCACGAATAGGAAGGAGCGAGGTGAGTTATTGGAGGGCTTGGTAATAAGCAACAAAGACGTCAACATCCCAAATTTTCCGCAGGTAAACAATTTACCCCTCTCTGGATTTTGAACTCATGTTATCCATTCTAATTGACCTTCATGCTTTCATTATATAATATAGTTACTCATTAATGTCCCTTTAATTTGCAGAGGATACATCTTCTCTGGGGTGAGACTGATCAAATTTTCAAGGTGGAGCTTGCCCAAAATATGAAAGAGTATGTCTAGACTATCTAAAATAAATTAAGTGTACATATCAAACTAACATATACTCCCTCCCTCCATTCCTATTTATCTGTCCACTTTGAGAAAAATAATTTATTCATATTTAACTGTCCATTTAGCGTTTCAAGAGAGTATTAAATGATGTTTTGACAACTAATACCTTTATCAGAACAATAAATGAAGAAAGATAAAATGCAATCTAAAGGGTAAAAATGAAAAACAAATAGTACTACTTTTATGAAAACCAACAAAATTAATTGCACTCCTTAATATGTGTGTTTCTTCTCTTCCCGGACAGTTAAGAGCATCTCCAATGCTAGTTCTTAATTCTTAGTTCTTAGCATTATTCATGTGGGTCCGTACTGCCACATGTGCTTAAGCAACTCTTTGCAGATTTCGCTCCAACCATGAATTCTTAGTTCTTAGTTCTTATCATTATTTATCCGGTCCTACAATACCATTATTTTCATTTTTTTATTTCCATATAATTTTGATTTAAATTTAAATGCTAATTTAATACTTAAATTAAATGAATGAGAGAGAAAAAATTAACTTTTTATGCTAAGAACTCAAAAGTAAAACATCTTATATAAGAACCTAGTTCTTATTTTTAAGAACTTTGAACTCCACGTCATCCCCTCCAATGGTTAAAAACTCAGTTCTTAGTTCTTAACTCAAAAATAAGAACTAAGAACCTTGTATTGAAGATGCTCTTAAATAGGAACGGAGGGAGTATAATTGATTCATTGTTGGGATTGGTTAATTTTTGCATTCTACAAAAAGTTGGTGAACTAACCGTTCATTAATATACACTTACACCTAGGGGTGTCATTAAATTGAATTGACATGATGAACAAGATAATTCAAATCAATATGATGGGTTAGTAATGATTTAGATGGTTGGTTCACTTTTTTCCCAATCTAAATTAAACCAATTGGGGTTAGTCGATTAACAATTTTTTTAATCAGCTTGATCTATTGTAACATATGCATGATCTAATTAATGACTGCAGGGAACTAGGAGATGCTGCATCATTTCAAGGCATAAAGAAAGCTGGTCACCTAGTTCACTTGGAGAGACCATGTGTCTACAATAGATATCTCAAGCAGTTTATTGCTTCCTTCTTGGCGTCAATTAATGAAGACAAAATATAATCCAATTAAGTTTTCAACCTTGTTATGCGCTGCTCAGGTTATTGGTTTTTACTTTTTAGCCTAAAATGGAGATGATGTAAAAGATATCATGTCTCTCATATTCATTGTATTTTCTAAACAGTAATAAACTACTTTTCATTAGATAATTTTTGCCACAGCTGGAGTCACGACATAACAAAAATATAAGAATGCCAAAGGAGTCGGCATTAATATTTCTTTCAGAAAAAAGAAACAAATTAGTCTTTGAAACCAAAAATCTAGATTCATGAGTTTATTATGTGTACAGAAAGTACTAACACCATGCATTCTTTGTTTACAAATACGTGACCCCTGATTAATTATACAAAATATGTAAGCTTTCTAAATATTTGGTTTATCCCTGTTCACCTCGGGCTCTAGAGTTCTTTTCTTGTATGCTTGGTGGAGGTGCTAAGTTGTATCTTGGCTGGAGATGGTGGTGGTGTTGACACACTCTGAGACTCAAGTTATTGAGAGAGCAAAAAGAGATTCCATGTGTTTGATTAAGAAGAATACATAAATGCGAAGAATGAATAATATGTCATGTAAATGAATAAGATGACATGTATTTATAGGCTATGCGTGTATATATGTTTAATGTCTCTGCAAGTGTGTGAGAAATCTATTAATTAAGTAAAGCTTTCAAGCGCATGGTTGGCTTTGATGTCATCGTACTTATGGATTATCCTCGACCCTTTGGTGGGTCGGTCAGACACTTTGTCACTCATGCTGGGGTGGTCTGTTCCTGGACCAGGTTGTTCTGGATGTCCGCATGACGTCTGCTTAAAAACATAACCTAGACCCAATCGTGCTGCTTGTACGGCTTTTAGTGTTGACCTAAACAACCCTAAAAGAAAATACTTTTGATTTTTTATTATATAATTTTTATATGTTTTAATTTAACTAACTAAAAAGAAATTATTCACAGTTCTAACTTGACGGTTGTTTGTTGTTGTTATTCCCTCCTACGTATTTCTAGTGCAATGGAGAACTCAAAACCACACAGTTCTAATAAAAAAGACATTATATATAATTGTGTATTTATTTTATTATATTATATTCTTAACAGTTTTTTTATCTTAAATAATTTGAAATAAAAATTTGATTTATGAGAGGGACCCTTAAGAAGGTGTTTTAAACGGCTTCTACGCTAGAAGATCCAAAATACCATAGCCGGCCCAAAGGACTTCCTCTTAAGTAAGTTTCATAAGGAAAAATTGGATGACTTACTAAAGAAATATCTCGTCCCAGCCGGTGTGCGAGCGGCCACCTAAAGTCCGAGATACAACGAGAAAAAGCAAGGTGACTTGATGCCCAATTATATGCTCTCGGAAGCTCCTTCATAAGAACTACTTTTGAACTTATAAAGACAACAATGATGTATCTCAAGTCTATAAATATAGGTGTGGTCGATCATATCTCATTGCTCGTTGTTGCGGTTAAAAACAACACACGCAAAAGAGCAAGTGCACCATATCGCTCAAATAATATAGAATTTTGAAGTCACGGTTTTTGAATCCAAGGGAGTAGGAAAACAAAATAAACTAGGGGTGATTTCATAGTTCAGGCAACCAGGGATTGAAGATTATTGTGTGTGAATCATGCAAGCAAGCAAAACAAATAGCAAGATTGAGAAAATCATAATAAGAAAGCCTCGAGATTGAAAATCGGTTGGATCATATCTCTTCGGTGTTATATATATATATATATATATATATATATATATATGTTATCTAATTATCTTTTTGTTAGATAAATCGTGAGGTTATACCAAAACTATTTATCTAAGGACTCTGCCTAAAACAACCAGGGTCAGCCCTGGGCCTGTGCAAGCAGGCCCACAACCCAAAGCCTCTAAAAAGAAGGGGCAAAAAAAAATCACATTAAACTTTCCCCAAAAAATAATTTGGTTATAATGATTAATGTTCAATATGTTATTAATGACTTTAAGTGGTCTAGTGGTTAGTAACTGTTTATGTTACTTTTATGTATTGCTTGAATTCGAACGCGCGACCCCTAGCCATGTTGCAAGAGGCCAGTTGCCAAACAAACCAACATAATGACTTTGATTAAATTTCGAACATTAAATATATAAAGGTATCTGAAAGTTGTTTCTCTAAGAGATATTTCTCTTTATCAGGGGTCCATTTTTATTATTTACACAGGGCCTCCAAAATGTCGGGACCGGCCCTGAAAACAACAATCATGAGACGCAATTGCTTAGATAAGGATTAAATACAGAAGTTATCTATGGGATATTTCACAATCATAGGCTAGTTGAAAGCATACACGAACTATTCCTAATACCTCTGCCAGGACGATCCGCCGAAACTTATTTCCTATACCCATCCTCTTACTATTCCATAGGCTAGCTAATTCCCTTGCTAGGAGTAAACATATTGATGTGCATGATAATTACTTTGTATTGAATTAAGCCCATTAAGAAAAAACACAATTATATGAACTAAATTGAAATAACATATACAAAAAAAACGGGTTCAAATCATATATTACATTGCAACTTGAGATAGGGGATTTATCCTACTTTCCCATTGTATTTCCCTTTTTCCTCTTACATACATTTTGCAAATACACAGCACATGATTTCTTTGTCATTTCTGGTTTGGCATCACACATGTGGATAAGCTTGCTGCTGGCTTTGTGAAGATTAATTTAATCTATGAGAAAGGCTTTACTTGTATTATTTAGGTGTTCAGAAATATTTGTGAGTTGTAGTGTTTTCAGCACTAACAGCTCGTGTTTCTGTGCGTAGTGCTCTGTTTCAGCTCCCTCTTCGTTGGTCGTTTTTAGTTTTGCTTCGTGTGTTCTGTTTTATAGTGGCTTTCTTTTGTACATGATGAGTTGGAGTACCCCTAGTAGGCTAGTACTCCTTATTAAGACATTTTACTTACCAAAAAAAACTCATCGATGCATAGAAAGAATTCACTCAATCTGGTCGTATAAAAACAAGCATCAAATTTGTCTATCAATCAACTCATAATCAAACAAAGAAATAATGTGTAGGATAGGACAGACCTTAACCCTATCAGATCAATCGTCATTCTCATCCGGACAACACTCAAAAACTCACAGCTCCACATAGTGGCGCCTCCTCCGCTGAAACCAACCTCTGTCACAAATCTTCATAAATTCTTCTAATTAATAAGGTTGTTCACACATCACAAATGCCTGTCTCACACAACCGCTATCATTTCCTAAGTAAAAGCTTCTTCTATTTTCTCGCCTTTTTTCTGCCAAACAAAAAGAGAAATTGTCTAGCGACGAGTTGCTGCAGCTGTGTGCAGCATGCAGTTACGGCAATATGTTTGAAATTGGTAGTCATAAATACCTTTCCTCTCTCTATAACAAAAGACAATAACCCAGCATCAAACCCCACTAATGACCATGTTATCATATCTTCATATATTATTAAAAAAAAAAATCATATCTTCATATAAATAAAACCCCTTCTATGTAAACTTCATCGCTCAATCTCAAATATTAAGATACCATGGTGAACCTGGTGGCAGCACAGAGACCATTGATTCATGGCCTAATGAAAATGGCGGGGATCAGGCCGTACATGGTGGAGATAGAACCAGGGACAGTGATGAGTTTCTGGGTACCCTCAGAGACCATCTCAAAGCCCAAAAAGAAACACGAAAAGCCCAAACTCATAGCCAAGCCCAACAAGCCCATTGTGGTGATGGTCCACGGTTTCGCCGCCGAGGGAATCGTGACGTGGCAGTTTCAAGTCGGTGCGTTAACCAAGAAGTACGTCGGTGCGTTAACCAAGAAGTACGCGGTTTATATTCCGGATCTTCTCTTCTTCGGGGGGTCCACCACCGACAAGGAAGACAGGTCGCCGAGGTTCCAAGCGGAGTGTTTTGCGGCGGCATTGACGAAGCTCGGGGTGGAGAAGTGCGTGGTGGTCGGGTTCAGCTACGGTGGGACGGTGGCGTTTGAGATGGCGGAAATGTACCCTGAGCTGGTTCAAGCCATGGTTATTTTTGGCTCCATTTTGACTATGCCTGATCCCATTAGCACTGGCTCAGTCACACAACTTGGGTTCTCTTCTTCCAAGGAGTTGTTGTTGCCTGTGTCCGTGAAGGGTCTTATGGCCCTCTTGTCTGTTACTACTCATAGGAAGCTTTGGTTTCCGAATCGTTTATACAAAGACTTTCTTGAGGTATGTGTGTCTTTTGTTAACTTTTTGTCTTGTTTTCACACCCTATAGTGGAAAATTGTGAGAAATTGATTTGGTGCCTTTCTCATTGATTTGTGAATAATATATATACATGAGTTGTAACGTATGGTCAACTAACTAATTATGACACAACGTAATTACAGGAGAATAATCAGAAATTATTACAACGAATATTCTATTCTATCACACCCCCGCAGTCGAAGCGGGAGAGGCACAGACGGTTAGACTGGTCCGAAAATCATCGAAAAGAACACGGGGAAGACCTTTGGTGAAGATATCTGCAATCTGGTATCGGGAAGGAACATGAAGAACTCGTACCTGACCACTTGCTACCTTTTCCCGAACAAAATGAATATCCATCTCGATATGTTTTGTACGCTGATGCTGCACAGGGTTACCAGAGAGATAGACGGCAATAACATTGTCACAATACACCAAAGTGGCCCGTGGAAGCGGAAAGTGAAGCTCTAGGAGAAGATTACGAAGCCAACAAGATTCAGAAACAACGTTAGCTACACCCCGGTACTCAGCCTCAACATTGGAACGGGAGAGAGTAGGCTGCCGTTTAGAAGACCAGGAGATGAGGTTGTCACCAAGGAAGACACAATAGCCAGACGTGGAACGGCGAGTGTCAGGACATCCACCCCAATCAGCATCAGTGTAAGAAATGAGCTTCCGAATGGGAGATGGGGTCAAAGACAAGCCAAAATAAATAGTACCCTGAACATAACGCAGGATGCGTTTGAGAGCAAGCATGTGATCCGTGCAAGGAGCATGCATGTGAAGGCAAACCTGCTGAACATCATAAGAGATATCAGGGCGAGTAAAAGTGAGATACTGTAAGGCACCTGCAAGACTCCGATATAGAGTGGGATCCTCATAAGGAGTGCCGGAGGAGGTGCTGAGCTTCTGTTTGGTGTCAACAGGAGTGGCAGACGGTTTGCAGGACGCCATGCCAGCACGCTCAATAATCTCGGATGCATAAGTACTCTGACTTAGAAAGAGGCCATGAGGATGGCGATGAACGGCAATGCCCAGAAAATAGCTCAGAGGGCCTAGATCCTTCATCGCAAATTCAGAGGCCAAGAGAGACATGATCTGACGTCGAAGATCCTGAGTGGAAGTGATGAGGATGATGTCATCAACATAAAGTAGGATGTATGCCATGTCAGAACCCTGTCTGTAGATGAAGAGAGAGTGATCTGAAGTGCTATGGCGAAAACCAATGGTGGCTACATAATCAGCAAAACGTTGGTACCACGCCTTGGGAGCTTGCTTGAGGCCATAAAGGGACTTTTTCAAGCGACAGACATGATCAGGATGATGTGGGTCACGAAAACCGAGGGGCTGATGCATGTAGACAGTCTCATGAAGATCACCATGCAAAAAGGCATTCTGGACGTCGAGTTGGTGAATTGGACAAGACTTGGAGAGAGCTATGGTGAGAACAGTGCGAATTGTAGCAGGCTTCACCACGAGACTAAAAGTCTCATCACAATCAACACCTGCAACCTGTGACCTGCCATCACCTACAAGACGAGCTTTGTAACGCTCAAAAGAGCCATCAGATTTTTTCTTATGCCGAAAAATCCACATACAACGAATAATATTAGCATCACAAGGTCGAGGGACAAAATCCCACGTCTTATTTCTAATAAGAGCATCAAATTCAGATTGCATTGCAGATTGCCAATTTGGGTCAGACAAAGCAAGTTTGGGGTTCTTTGGTAGTGGAGATATAGCAGGAGCAGATATAGAGGCCGAGAGGGTGAATAGCTTTCGGGGTTTAGCAATACCTGTCATGCTACGAGTGGTGACGGTCCTAGCAGGGGGATTAGGTGGTTGCGGTGGTGTCGGTGCGGAGGCCGGGGGCTGGGGGCTAGTTGGTATAGAAGCAATGGGTGGTTGTTGGCTGATGGAAGAGGTTGGTTGGTCGGCAATGTTGGTGGCCGAGGTGGCTGGCTCATCTGCAACAGGCTGATGTAACTGATTCTTCCACTGATGAACTATATAAGGATGTAAGTCATCATTTAAAAAATCATAAGAATGAGAGGGAGGTGGGTGTAGTTTGGCAAAAGGAAATTGAGTCTCATCAAAGATAACATGCCGCGAAATTATTATTTTTCTGTTCGACAAATCAAAACATTTGTAACCTCTATGATTGGACGGATAACCCAAAAAGACACAAGGAGTGGAGCGAGATTGTAGCTTGTGTATAGTAGCAGAAGGAAACAAAGGATAACACAGACAACCAAATATCCGAAGGTGTGCATAGGAAGGAGTACGATGATATAACAATTGTGTGGGAGACTGATTCTTGAGTGTTTTATGAGGAAGTATGTTCAAAAGATAAGTCGCCATTTCAAGTGCATGAGGCCAAAAGGAGTCAGGAACAGAAGAATGAGCAAGGAGAGTGCGAATCATATTGTTAATGGTTCGTATTTTCCGCTCCTCTTTCCCATTTTGAGATGAGGTATGGGGGCAAGAGAAGCGAAAAACAAGGCCATGATCATTGCAGTAGTTGTGAAAAAGCTCATTATTATATTCACCTCCATTATCACATTGAAAACATTTGACAGGTTGCCTATACTGGGTTTTAATAAGAGTAACAAGAGAGGTAAACATGTCAAACACTTGTGATTTGCGAGAAATGGGGAAAGTCCACAAGAAATCTGTGAAATCATCAAAAAAAAAAGAACATAATACTTATGACCAGTAGAACTCAAAACAGGAGATGTCCATAAATCACTGTGGACAATATCAAAAGGCATCAATGTAGTAGTTCTGGAATCATAAAATGGCAACTTAACATGCTTGCCAAAAACACAAGAATCACAAATGACAGACGAATCAAAAGGTTCACTACAAATGAACTTATTTGTGCGAAGGGAATTCAAAACAGAGGCTCCAGGATGTCCAAGTCGACGATGCCAGAGACTGGAGGTGAGACCGACAAAATTGGTGGGAGCAGTGACTGGATAGAGATCGCCGAAACTATCACATCTAAGAAGAGGATCCCCGTCTGAAAATCAGAGATAGAGAAACCAAACGGGTCAAATGAGACAGAGACATTATTCTCAGTAGTGAGTTGTCGTACAGAAATTATATTTTTAATAATTTGCGGGGCATGCAAAACACGGTTTAGGTGAAGAGGTTGGTGAGAGGTGGGTATGGTTGTGGTGCCGGTACCGTGAATGGGAATCCCATGTCCACTGCCAACAATAACAGTCTGATTTGAATTACGCAAATTAGAGTAAGACGAGAGATTACCTTGCGACGTCGTGGTGTGAGATGTCGCTCCAGTATCCATATACCACTGATTGTTCGGAGGGTGGAGAGACATGGTGTGCAAGGCAGCCTCTATGTCGGTAGGAGCTGGAGAGGATGTGGTAGCTGCATACGCCTGGGGGCGCTGACCGAGGATGCATGGTTGCTTCGGAGGAGTGTTGGGGCGCTGCCACGGAGCGGTGGGATATGGGCACGGAGGCATAGCCCAGGGCGGTGTGGAATAACCCCACTGTTGCCAGGCAGGATACGGTTGCTGCTGCCAAGGAGAAGGCCACGGTGGAGGGGCATTGGGAGCACTTGGGGGACCAGGAGGTCGATAACCACCACGGTGACCGCGTCCTCCGCTACGACCCTGATTTCCACGGGAACGAGAGCGGTTGGTGGAGCGACGGTTGCTATGCTGTGAGGAATCATCATAATGACTTGGCTGGGACGTGTGCATGGCAGCATGAGAGCTATGACTCACCATCTTTGCCATACCAGATTCTTCCAATGTGAGCATGGAGCGAGCCTGGTTGAAAGTAGGAAGAGGATTGCTCTGCCGGATCAGGGTAGCAACACCACGATAAGCATCAGAAAGACCAGAGATCAGCTGAAGAACGAGACGATGATTGTTGACAGGAGCGCCAACATTCTTCAGCTGGTCAGAGAGCGTCTTGAGATGCTGGCAATAGGCAGAGACATTGGGAAAGTTGTCCATGCGAGTAGTAGAAAACTCTTGCTCAAGAGTGATTGCACGAGCATTCTGATTGTCCTGGAAAATGTCTCTCAAATCATTCCAGGCTCCCATAGCAGTTGAACCGGGTACAAGGATGGTGTTCAAAAGGTCAAAGGAAATAGTGGAGTAAATCCATTGAAGAACCTTTTTGTCAAGAGTGTTCCATAATTCCTTCTCATCATCGGTGACCGGAGTCGGTGGTGGCTTCCATGTGGGAGGTTCAATATGATGAAGAACCTTGTGGGAGTCGGCATGAATGCGGAACAATTCTGCCCAAGTACCATACTGATCTGTCTCCATCTTAAGAACGATAGGAATGTGATTCTTGATGTTGGATACAGTGAAGGCGAAGTGAAACGCTTGTTTGGCACCGGAGGCGGTTTTGGCCTTGGAGACGTTGTTGCCGTTATCGCTGTTCTCGGAGTCTGACATGGTTCCGAAGGAGAGTGGAACGACAGTGGAGAACGTGGGCTGAAGAAGCGGCGGTGACCGGTGTGCGGAGAGCAGAAGGCTACGTGACTGGAAGAGAGAAGGGCGCGCGGTGCAGGGCACGGGTCGCGCGGTCTGAGGAGCACGACGGCGTTGTTGGAGGCGCGCGGGTCTGAGGAGCACGGCGGCGTTACTGGAGGAGCACGGCGGCGTTTGCACGAGGGAGAAAGACCTGGCACGGGTCTGGGTCGTGGGTTTCTGGGTCGCGTGAGGCAGAGAGACCGGGGCGCGGGTCTGGTGCGCTTGACAGGGACGCACGGCGCAGCGCGGCGTTTGGGCGCGGCGAGGGGCTGGTGGCGCGGCGGAGCGGCGACGCAGGAAGAAGATGGGCTGGCGGCTGGTCAAAACAGAGGGAGACCAGTCAAACCAGAGAAGAACAGGCGCAGGAGAGAGGAAAAAAAAGAATTAGGGTAATTTTGGATCAAAATTGAACTGCTGATACCATGTGAGAAATTGATTTGGTGCCTTTCTCATTGATTTGTGAAAAATATATATACATGAGTTGTAACGTATGGTCAACTAACTAATTATGACACAACGTAATTACAGGAGAATAATCAGAAATTATTACAACGAATATTCTATTCTATCAAAAATGAGGGCATTGTGTAAGAATAATGTTAGTATGAAAATCTCATTTCCACCTCTACTTTAGGTAAATGAGAAGAGAGAGAAATGAATGATATGATTCGTGATGTGATAGGAAATGCAGAAAGAGATAGAAACAAAATATGTAGAAATAAGATGAGAGAAAAAGTAAAGTATGTATGTATCATTACTCCATTGTGTGTAAACACTAAATAGTATCTAACAAATACAGTGTAAGCAACCCAAAAGGAAAGGTTGCAGAGTATTCTCTAACAAACATGGTGTAACTAGAACCTCTTGTACAGGTAAGTTTCAATGTAACTTTTATAGTAATTTCTAGTAAAAAACCGGCGGAGGTAGTAAAAACTAAATAAGTTTCAATGTAACTTTTATAGTACAAGAGGATCTAGTTCCTCCGCCAGTTCCTCCAGGTAAGTTCTACTAAAAACTAAATAAGTTTTATGTAACTTTTATAGTAATTTTGCGAATTATGGCTTTCCTTGAGGAGTTTTGCAGGTAATGTTCACCCATAGGAAGGAGCGAGGTGAGTTATTGGAGATGGTAAGCAACAAAGATATCAACAATATCCCAAAATTTCCACAGGGAATAATCTACCCCACTCTGGATTCTGAATTCATGTTATCCATTAACCTTCATGCTTTCACTATATATAATATATAGTTACTTACATTGTCCCTTTTCAGAGGATACATCTTCTCTGGGGTGAGAATGATCAAATTTTTAAGCGGGAGCTTGCCAAAAACATGAAAGAGTAAGGCTCTAGACTTATAGATTGATAGATATCAAGACCACCAATAGATTGTAAAATATGAAAGAGTAAGTTTTTATTTTCACACTAGTTATTTTGCACAAAAAAATTAGTGTGAAAATAAAAACTTCAAATAAATTAATAATTATTTTCACATGTTAACTTAATTATGACAAAAATAAACCCAACTACATTTTTTTCTTGACCAAAGTATTCTCATAGCTAGGTATTGTGAGACTGATCTTTCACCCCACGATCAATGCACTAGGGGGCTGACCAATGGATTTTTTCTATTTACAAGAGTTGAGAATGAACCTCCAACCACTTGCTTAAGGGACAAATTAAAGTGCTGAATTAGTTTGAATTATCTAAAACAATTTGAAAAAATTAAATCAAAGCATATGAGAAAAAGGAGTAGTATCAATACTTTATTTCTAGCACTCTCTCTAGCATTATCTTATTGATTGGTTAGAATTCATGTCTCATTATATTGAAAGTAAGACTTATATTTTTAATGGATCCTATCTAAATTTCATCCAATCAATGAGAGAATGTTAAAAAGGGGTGTTATAAAGAGAGTATTATTATCATTTTTCATCCTACTAATAATGATGGTTTGGATTTTACTTTGTAAAACCAATATGTGAATACCACTACTTTCAAGTTACACCTAGTATCATACACACACATAAGTGATGGATCTCCAGACACATTAATATAATCGATTCCCTCTACTTTTTTCTTTCACCTTTTTTTGATTGTAGTTGTGTATCATAACATACGTGATAATGACAGGCAACTAGGAGATGGCGCAACGTTTCAAGGCATAAAGAAAGCTGGTCACCTTGTTCACCTGGAGAGACCATGTGTCTACAATAGATGTCTTAAGCGGTTTATTGCTTCCTTCTTCGCGTCAAATTGTGAAGCCAAAATATAATCCACTAAAGTTATGCGCTTAGGTTATTGGTCTTTAGCCTAAAATGGAGATGATGTAAAGTTCATGTCTCTCATATTATTCATATTGTATTTTCTAAACAACTATGGACTACTTTTCATATATAAGATAATTTTGGGGATGCAAATATTGTTTCCTTTCTTTTTCTTAATTTCATTTTCACCCTAATAAACGGATACTTATTTATTACTTTAGCTTTTATCTTTGAATTTCTTTTATTTGCTTGTTGCCAAAGCTCTTTTCCTAACATGTTTATGCGATTAGTATGTCAATTTTGTACATCCTTTGGTTACAAAACTCCTCCTCACCTCCTTTCACCTTCATAAACCATTTGCAAGCTTTTTCCTTGATCATGATCTTATGCAAGTGACTTATAAATCCTCAATCACCACTCCAACGACAATGAAGAGTCCTCGGCTTCCACTCTTCTTCTCCTTCATTATACGTTGTTGTTTCTTCCTCTCTAGTAATCAAGAGCTCATGGGAGGAGCTGGAAGAGGAACTGGCAGAGGAACAAGAACCTCTTGTACTTCGGCTACCAATGATCTAACCCCATTTGATATCTCGATTCATCATTTTATCCTCGGTCGATCCATGTACTCCAAATCCTTTCGAGTTTCGTTTGATGTTGGAAGCACTCATTGTGCCTGGTTGCTTCCAAACTCCAATCACCTGCCATTGACATTCAATTGAGAAATTCCCTAAAATGTTTTGTGGGTTAGCCAAATAGTGACAACACTCCCGGCTTCTCAACATAGGTTGGTTGAGTTGCTTCGGCTAGGGGCGGTTCTTGGAAGGAACGGGAAATCTAAGATATGGCTATACTTATACTCTCAAAGAGTGACATGCCTTGCAATCCTAATCTGTTGTTCAGTTTTCTGGGGTTTTGGTTCACAATTATCAATGGCTTCACCTTTCAATCAAGAGTGATGCCGCCTACAGTTTGGATGTGGAAACAATTTTAGGTATGCTTGCCGATGGATATATGACCTTCCATGTAGCGGAGAGTTCTTGTGAGAAACAGATGAAATGAGCATCAAGTTCACCCTCTGAAATAGCTCGTACACTAACTTTTTGATAGTGAATGCTAAAAGACGAGGCCATGTCTCTGATAATGAACACAGTGCTTTTTTGGAATGCAATAAATTATGCATGAAGAAGCAGAAGTTGTACCAAATCAAAAACAAAAAAAATTGGATATATACCCACCAAGCATACTCATGCTCACTCAAATGTAATTAACATAATGTAATCATCTAAATTATCTGATAAACGACGCCTGGATTTCTTCCAATGTTCTATCCTTGGTCTCGGGAACAAAAAGTAGCGCAAAAGCAACCGTGAAGGCAGAAAATATTGCGTATATGGTGAATGTTCCTGCAGTTCACAACAAAACATGGCTTAAGACTAATGCAACCAAATAAACAACACTAAGACAAAGAGAAGTAGACCAAAAGATAGAGAGGACCTGCACTGCTCCAATTTAAAAGAAAGTTCGCAGTCAGAGTGATAACCGAGGCAGTGAACCAATTGGAAAATGTAGCTACACTTCCAGCAAGACCCTTAATATTTGGTGGAAGTATCTGAAAAGCATATGATTATTAGTAGTTGCTGAGCAATTTCATACATGTTTGGAAATCACTCTATAATTTCCTATGAACCAATTATCAGATCTCCGAAGAAATTTCTGTGAGTAGTTTCTAGGTTTTAGAGTTGATTCTGAGAAAAAGAAAGTTGATCCAAACATATTATAAACACGCATACGATAGAAACATAGAATAGGTCTCTTTGCATACCTCAGACATGATAAGCCATGGGATTGGTCCAATGCCTAGAGCAAAGCCAATGATCAAAGCCTAAAATGAAACAACTTTGTCAAATTGAGAAAGCACCGAAAATTTAAACTGAGAAGCATGCCAAATCCGTAAAATCATACCACTAGCCCCACAACGGAGAGAATTCCCAAAATATTATGAAGTTCAGAACCCTTTGACACTACTCCCTGGTGTCAATGAATAACACCATTAGAGATACTAATTAATTAGGTTGGTGTTGGCTTGATGTTAAAAGGACCATGATTAGTTGATTACTAACCTCCAGATAGAATGCAGAAGCAACAAGGAGGAGGCTAATTGTCATTATAGAGGAGGATACCTGCATGAAATCAATGATAGTTAATTGAAGTTTTCATTTTATTCTAGAACTATTAATAGCACGGTTTTAATTTGCGATTGCTATTGCAGTTGCGGCTGTTTTGCGAAATTGCAGATAAATGCGGTCTGATACAAGTGCCATTGCGCTCATAATGGTGTTGCGGAGACTCCAAAACCCTTTTACGTTACACCGGAATTGCAATTGCTGACTGCAGCTTAAAACCCTTATAAATTGGACATGATGGATATTCAAGAGAAGTAAACTCACTATCAGAAGTATCCTTCGGCCACTTTTATCCACCAACCAAGTAGCGACCCCAGTCATTACAACCTGGATATGCAAGAAAGTGATGATTTATGTTTGCTTATTTGATTCTCACATGAAAGCAATATCTTTTCTAGTCTTCTAGAACATGAATGGTTTCTTACCTGAATAGCTCCAAGTCCAAATGTAGCAGCATCACTGGATGAAATCCCTATTATTCCATGAAATCCACTTAATTAATTTACAAGAATATAACAATTAATTAATAGAAAACAAATCTAAATAGATTCATCACCTGCACTTGCAAATATCTTGCTAGCATAGAAGAATACCCCATTGATACCAGAAAGTTGTTGCAGCACAAGCAACCCAATACCTACCTGCATTGCAAAAAGTTAAGGATTCAATTGAACTACCAGCAATACAAATGACTAGAGGAACAACAAAACAAAGGGAAATCATACCATCAAAGGAAACCAATATCTTCTCCTCTTGAGGTCTGCAAACTGTATAGAATCTGTTCTGTTGTTTGACACAAGAGATCCCTTACATGAAGAACATTGATATCTCATCAAAAAGTTTTGTCCATGTAAAGAGCCATATTTTATTGATTGGCCAAAAAATTTATTATTGGAATACAGTGTATACTCCAGCCCAAGTTTATAAATATAAATCTGAGCCATTAATTTCATGAGAACCCAGAAAAAACAGAGTTATATGTGAGATTAAGTACCTGGATTTCTTGTGCCTCCATTGTAATATCAACATTGGATCCTCGTAAAGTTTGTAAAGAAGATTCAAACCTTTCCATCAACCCCATTTCTGCCTAGAAATTTTATTAAAAAATCAATTTAAAGAAAGAAGGTGTAACACTGTAACAAAATAAGTGGTATTTGGCTACTCTGATCAGCAGTCACACTTCTCTTGGAAAGAAAGTTGAAAAAACATATTGCATGTGATATATATACAGAAAATCATTTGAAATAATATATACATATCGTGTGATGCATACCAACCATCTAGGAGATTCTGGAATGAAATATAGCCCGGGTATTAATATTGCACAAGGGAAAACTCCTGTGATAAAAGAAAATGAAAAAAAATCCTATATTGATAAAAAGATATGTGAAATTGGAAAGAAAGATCAGAAAGTGAGTGTAGATGTAAAAAAAAAGTTTGATAGATATTGGTAATGTGTAGTAATTTCACAATTGATATGAGTTAGGAATTCACCTAATAGTGCTAGTGTTCTCCAGTTGAAAAAAAGACCCAGTAAATAAGCCAGCATTATCCCTATCGTAACAGAGAGCTACAGAAGAAACATGTGTATCATCAATCTGAGTCCTCAATCTGATTCCTGAACCACAAAACAGTACATACCACTTTTTGACACCACTTCGTGTCGTCAGAAAGTGAAAAGACTCTATGGCGATAAAAAAACCGCCACAACACGATGTGTCAAAAAGTGGTCGGTATTATTCAGTGGTACACTAAACATTTTGGATCAACAATTGAAGAGAAGAGTAATTAATAAAGCTTGCATTTGAGGCAGTGTTTCATAACCAACCTGGTTCACAGCTCCTAGGCTACCTCTCATGGTTCGAGGTGATATCTCTGCTATATAAACAGGTACCTAAACGATGAGATATGAGAGAATATCTTTGTACACACAACTTTATTGTATATATATATTTTAGATAATGAATGAAAGACCAGAGATTCAACTTCTCCCAAATACAAATCTTAATATTAAATTATTTTATAGTTCTACATTATCAAATCATGAAAACAGTTTTATCATTTGAGTATCCTAGCTTGTTTAACATATATAATATTAGATTACCACATAAGAGATGATTCCAACGCCAAAACCTTCCAACAATCTCCCAATAAATAGAAGCGATGAGTCCTGGGAAAGGAGTAAACAATATAACTTGCCATACATTACAACTTATGAATTTTGCATGACAAAAGCATTTATGCATGCATGTTAGTACTTACTTTGGCTAGAGAAATGGCAACCCATCCAAATATATTTGGTACTGCTGCCACTAGAAGCGACTGCAGTTTAACATAACACACACAATGGTAATTAATATCAATATTAAAATGAGTAATAATACATAAACATATGAAATTATCCCAACATTCATATGTCATACACATTAGAGATGACTTTTAACTCTAAGCAAACATTTGCAGTGGTTCCACCACCAGTGTGTATGATAAAATTATGTCCAATAATTTTTTATCTCCGCTAGTTTTTTGCGTATTAAAATTTGTGGTCTCCCTGTTCTTTTTCTCCTCACATGTTCAAGAAAATTTAAGGGGACTAAAAGAAAATTTTGAATCAATTTTAGAAGGCAAAATATGATTCTATTTTTAGTAAATAAAATCTCAGAATAAGTAAGTTTTTTTGAATGGGCAGGCTTAGAAAATTATTTATTTATGAAACAAACCAAAATGCTGTTGGTAATGGCATAATTACCCCTTTCCGCCCAAAGTATTCTGCTAAATGACCACTGACTGTTGCTCCCACCATTGCACCCACATTAGATAAAGATCCAAATAGTGAAAACTGTCCAACAAGATGTTCAAAAAAAAATTAGTAATTGATGTCCTAAGTTCAAAATCTTGAAAAATGAAGGACACTCAATTAAATAAATACCCTTGAAATTGATAGATTAAGATCACGAATCATCTCCTCTTGCGTTGGTGAAGAATAACCACACTGTATAAACAAATATAAATAAATAAATAATTTCATGAAAAACATGTAAAAGGGAAGTGTGAAAGTAAAGTAGATGTAGAATGCATGCAATTAGCACCGTGAATCCAAATTGGATAGGGCCCAAAGCAACAACAAGGACGCATAACACAACAAAGAAAGAACCACTTCCAGCGTTGTTGTTGTTGATGAATGGCTTTCTAATGTTCCTAGAATCCTCGTAGTCCTCGCCCAAAGGCATTTTGTCTTTGCTCAAATTTCTAAGTTAGAAAACACTAATCAACTTGATTCAATTCTAATTTCTAAAAGATTGTGAAAAGCCTTAGAGCAACAACAGTATTTGAGATGCTTAATAAGTGGAGCTTAATTACAAGGTCCTTGTCCTTGAGACTTTGTCCGAGTCATGGGGACAAACGACAAATGTGGAGACCAAAAACGTAAGAGAGATAAAAACAATATTCAACTTTAAAACAGATAATTAATTAATTAAATAAAATACAACACCTTCAAAATAGCCGAGCAGAATGCAAGTCCATACACAGAAATGAACTCTTACAATGTGGGATTTAAATGGCTATACTATGACTAGAAGACAAGTTTATTCCCCCTCAATCTTTTGCTACAATATGCTTTCTTTCTCTTTTTTACAGAAAACTTGATACAAGATGAATGAATACACAGGACTACAAAAATACATGATATAGACCACAACATTTCAGTTTAAACAAGAGAACATATCTATCTGAAGGAAGATTGAATTTCTTCTAATGTTCTTCCTTTGGTCTCAGGGACCCACAATGCCGTGAAAACAACGGTAAAGGCAGCTACAACTGTGTACATTGTGAATGTCCCTGTAGAAATCCATAAGTTAGCAATGTATCAAAAAGCTGACAGGACATGCATGCACGAATCATGAATATAACCAAATAGACATGAAGATGCAAACACTATGCACACCTCCACTGCTCCAAGTTAAAAGCAGGTTTGCAGTCATTGTGATCGCCCATGAAGTCAACCAATTAGCCATGGTGGCTGTACTGCCAGCAAGGCCCTTTATACTCACTGGAAGTATCTGAAAAGAATGATTAGCATGTGAGAGACCTACAATTCAATGTTGATTCAAGTTCTGCAACATTAACAAGAAAACCTTGATGTAGGCATTGACTAAAGAGGATGCAACAAATGCTTGATCCTTCTTCAGATTATATTTGTTTTGAATACTGAAAGCATTTCATACCTCAGACATTATAACCCAAGGGATTGGTCCAAGTCCTAGAGAGAATCCAATTACCATAACCTACAAAATAAAATGTTGATAAACTTATGAGTACCAAAAATCTTGAATTGCCCAAGAAAAAAGTCCAACCGAGCCCAAGTAACATACCACAAGGCCAACAACAGAAACTATTCCCAAAATTTTGTATAGGTGTGAATCTTCTGATACGGTACCCTGGTATCAATGAAATAAACTAGTTAAAAGCATAGTTAAGCTCCTAGAAATGAATTTTAGCTATTACCATTGCTAGTACCAACCTCCAGATAGAATGCTATAGAAACAACGACAAGGCTAACTGTCATTATAGACGAGGATAGCTGTAGAAGAGATAACATATATCAAATTTAATTAAATTCCATTTGGATCTTTCAGTATAATAGAAAATTCTTATGGATTAATGAGCTTTGCATCTACTCACTAATAGAAGCAGCCTCCGACCACTTTTGTCCACCAACCAAGTGGAGATTCCAGTTGCAATGACCTAGAAAAGAAAGGTGACTATGAGAACTGAATTTGCTATCAAACTATTCACATGATAAATACGTAGTCCGGGCTTTATTATGCAACCTGAATAGCTCCAAGTCCAACAGTAGCAGCACTGCTGGATGAAATTCCTGTTAAAATAAGGAAGTCAAATATCAAAATAGGTTCAGGTTACAGTCGTCATCTGTTAGAAATATAATTTAAATTCATTCACTCAACAGCTTAAGCTTTTGGAATACTTAATTCATGACATGGTATCGAGCCTCTATACTCTTCAAAGGCGGCTGACGGTGTATATAACAGCCAAGAGCCCAACAAGAATTAACTTTTGGCATAAGACATCAATGAGATAGGACAAATCACTACTGGTATAAATCAAAATGAGACACTAATCTGGTCTACAGCCAATTCATCACTGTATGACTCATTAGTAAAAAAAATTCAATGAATATATGTCAGTGAAAACACCAGATGAATCGGGGAAGGAAACAAGGGCAGATTATGGATTGTATTAGAATTTGGGAGGCCTAACTCAACCACAAACGCTAGCCCAAGAGTTGAGGATTGTCTTCCCATATATAAGGGCTATCTTAGACATATCTATCGTCAATGTGAGACTTCTCAAGACACCCCTCATGCCCAGGGCTGGACATCTGGAGCATGGGATATGTAGAAATGAACATCTGCAGGTGGCCCACATATGGGTGGTCTCCACATAACAGATCTAGGATAGGCTCTGATCTAGGGGGCGTGTTAGAAATAAAATATATAACCATTCAGAGTCCTTTAAATAATAACTTAAGCTTTTGAGATAGTTGGTTGTTTGACATGGTATAAGAGTCTCTAGGACTAAGTCGTCTAGTTCAATCTTTGCCGCCCCCAATTATTATGATAAAAAGTGGAATTTCAGCACATGGTAGATGAGCGCATTGTCCACACTTCAAGCCCAACTGGGCTCTTGCGTGAGGGGGTGTGTTACAAATATAATATAAAACCATTCAGAGTCCTTTACCCAACAGCTTAAACTTTTGGGATAATTGGTTCTTGACATATTGAAAACCGGTAGGATCAGACAGCAAGGACTGCTTCTAGGACAAAGACAGTCAAAGACTGATGACGGTCAGACTTTAGACAAATTCAGGGTCAGATCGCATGTAGTAGGTAGGACAAATCGAGGCCAGGCTGTTACTTCTAAGAAAATCAAGGCTAGACTAGCATAGGAAAAGAGCCATACAAGAGCCGAAACAAAGATCGAGAAGGTATCGTGCGAAGGTAGACAACAAGCCAGATACCAGATGAGGCAGAGGACAGAACTGGACAGAGAATGGCAAAGCGGGCCATGAAAGTGCAAACTTTTGTCAGAAAAGCTTCTCAAACACATAGCCACACATGGCTTCAGTGACAAAATGTGGGTGATATCTGAAGGTAATTTTCTGCCAGGATGGAAACTCATGAAAAAGGATGAAAAGCTTCCGGAAGGATAGAGCACTGGTATGTACAAATTTAAGACTTTTGACTTGTTCCCTTACCTGGATGGTGGATGTCGTGGAGACTAATTATGCAGCCTTGGACATGGCTGCTCGAATGACAGAGCAGTGACTAAGTATTACAAACAGAAGTGCTTAAAACAAAATAGTTACAAATTTTTGGGAACTTATTACAATAATAGAGGGAACGGGTCATCAATTATAATCATAACCTGCATTTGCAAAGATGCTAGTAGAATAGAACAAAACTCCATTGATACCACTCAATTGCTGAAGTACAAGTAATCCAATTCCTACCTGCAGGTTCTCAGTAAACCAAAGTTTAGAAGTTTTACTTTTCAGATAAATTTCAATAGGACAGGCTTGAGAAGAGAGTGTTCGCATGATCAGAACAAAGAAGGGATTATATGATACCATTAACGGGAACCAATATCTTTTCCTTTGGAGATCTGCAAACCGAATTGCAACTCTTCTGCCTCGTGGTACTATAGATCTCTAGAAAAAAACAAAATGGTTAGCAGTGCATGTTTTAAACACATATTTCAAAATTATACTCTGAACAGCACCTCATATATGCTTAATATCATATATGTGGCATGGTTAACAAAATTTAGCCACATGGCAATGAGCCAAATACCTTGATTTCATGTACTTCAACAGAAATATCTGTGTCAAATCCTCGTAACACTTGCAAAGAAGACTCAAACTCCTCTGTCATTCCCATTTTGGCCTATAACTCCCCAATGACCCACAAATTCAGTAAAAAATGAAGAAGAAAATAAGTAAGTCTAGAATGTCTTACAACAATCCCTTTTATGGATGGAATGTGACTATTAACAAAGATGAAAGGTACCAAAATTCAATCAGTATAGTGCATAACATAAGATCCATACCAACCATCTAGGAGATTCTGGTATGAAAAATAATCCAGGTATTAATATTGTACAAGGCAAAATTCCTGCAACGGAGCAAAAAATATTTACTGTTAATATTTTAATTGCAGTGAATGCCTTATGTTATGAAAGATTGACCCACTATCCATAATCTATCAAACTTTACATTTGTTTTAAAGAACAAGGAGTAAAATACACTAATTATCTCTGAATGTTGTGTCTCGAGCCGAATTTACCCCCCCCCCCCCCAATGACTGCCCTGTTTTATTTTATAAATCTAGCTTCTCCCCTGTACACATACCAACCAAATATTCTCCGTGTATTTATTTATGTGAAACTTAATGGAACTGATTTGTAAACACCAAGCTTATTTTAGAAGCTCCATTTTCTATCCACAAAAAGTGAGCCAATCAAATCATTAGGGTTTTACCTAAAATTGCAAGCACTCTCCAGTTGACAAAAAGGCCCAACAGATAAGCAAGCAATATTCCAATTGTAACAGAGAGCTGAGGCAGACAAATTACATGAATAATCAATAATAGATTACAAATTTAAAACAAGAAGGAACAGAAAAATAAGAGATGAGCTCAGCATCCAGACACAACAACAATTTTTTAACCTGGTTCACCGATCCAAGGCCACCCCTCAAGTTTTCAGGTGCTATCTCGGCTATATACACAGGCACCTAAACAGAAGAAAAACCAGTTCACAGACAGCTCTTACTCAGCAATGTTTCCAAATAGAACCAACAAGTGAAAAGATCAAATAGGGCAGTCAAGCTTACCACATAAGAAATAATCCCAACGCCAAATCCTTCCAACAACCTCCCCATATACAAAAACGAGTAGTCCTATAGAAGCAACAACACCCCCATTTTAGGCAACAAACTTAAATCACACAAACAAAACCAGAAAGAAGTCCATATCATAGATTACACAATTAAAAGCAAAGATCTCTTACCTTCGCGAAAGAAATGGCGAGCCACCCTATTATATTGGGAATTGCAGCAATCATCAATGACTACAACATTCAAATCAAACCAATCATCACATTCAGAGTCATTCCTTCAATAGAGTTAGTTCAAAACAGATAAACAAATCATGCAAAACAAAACATACCCCTTTTCGCCCGACGTATTCTGCTATCTGACCACTCGCTATAGCTCCCACCATCGCTCCCACATTCGATAAAGATCCAAACAAAGAAAACTGCAACATCCCCAATATCAATCAAGATCGTAAGCAATCACAACAACGAGAATTTAAACCATACCCAAGTAATAAAATAGGTAGAAACCTCAGAAAGCGAGAGCTTCAGATCGCTGACAATAGCATCTTGCGTCGGAGAAGAATACCCACACTGTAAAAAAAAACAAAAAAGCTTTTAGCGGCGATGATGATGGAAGAGATTGGAAATGAAGGGAAGAAGAGACGGACGGTGAAGCCGAATTGAATAGGACCCAAGGCGGCGATGAGGACGCAGAAGAGGACGGAGACGGAGCCATCACGCATGACCTGGGTGGTGGAACCCATGACGCTGGATTGGCGTGAACCCATCTTGTACCAGCTTCCCGTGTGGAGAAACGGTTTCTGAAGGTCTCCTCTACCTTCGCCACTCTCTTCCCTGAAACTCATCTTCTCTGATTCTCACACTACACCAAGGTTTCAGAGTTTGCCTTGAAGGTGTTTGTGAAAATGTCACAGAGAGGTTTTGTTTTGTGGTGTGGTGTGGTGTGTTATGGTGTGTGGTGAGTTGTGTTGACTGTCAGTTAATTACATGAGAGTGAGACTAGTTTTGAATAAATTGTGTCAATTTCACTGAGTCGATTGGAAGGGTTGTTGGTTGGCTTCGGATTTGGATTCGGATTTGGATTGCTTCTTCTTCTTAGTTCTTATCTTGTGCTGTCATCATCTACTTCGCTGTCTTTTTGGATTTTTCCTACGAGATTTCAGGTTGTGTGTTGTGGAGCATGCAGCCAAATTTCACGGCCTATGTAATGTGAGTGATTGTGGAGTGAAATCATGTACGTAAATCATGGCTCTGTTGGCTCAAATAATATCTATCTTTTTTTTTCATGATATTTTTCTAAATTATTTGAAAAATATAAATAAAACCTTAAATGGTTATGAGATATGAATGAATGGCAGATGTATTATTGGTAGGGAATGTTGACACTTGACAGTATGGTTAATAAGACATGTTTTAATAATGACCTTAGTTTAAAAAAAAAAAACTTGCTTTTAATTAATGAAAACTTTTTTTAAAGAAGGATAAATCTAAGAGTTAATTAAGTTTTTGGTCTCTAACCTTTATAATGCTTGGTTTTAGTTCTTTGCGGCGTAAGTGTGGGGACTGATCTCTAACCTTTGCATTAATGTTTGGTTTTAGTCCCTCCGTCTGCCTGGGTCAACGTCGGAGCTCCGAAATGCTCAAATGACGTGGTCATATCATTTAATGAGTCTACGTGACTTTTTTTTCATTTAAAAAAAATGTCCAGAAAATTATTCACCATCTTCTTCACCATCTTCATAATATTGCCGAGAAAATCTTTGTTTTGATAAATATCATCTTCATCAAAACATTGATGCAAAGGTTAGGGACCAGTCCATACACTTACGTTGACGAGGGACTAAAACCAAGTAGTTTTAAATGATTGATTTGGAAATTAACTTAAAATTTGTATTTTCTGTTTTCTTATATGGGGGTTCTTATTCAGACCCCCCCCCCCCCCCCAAATTTATTTGGACCCCCCTTTAAAGTGAAAAAAGACTAAAATGCCCTTAATGAAAAAATATATAAAAATCATTACCTCATCCTCACATTCTCTCTCCTCTCTCCTACCTCTTTCCTCTTTCTTCCCTCACCACCACCACCACCTACCACCCAGCACCTACCGCCGCCTCCGCCACCACCACCGCCACTCCATCTTCTGTCGTTTCTGAAAATTTTCAACTTTAGGGAGTTGTTTCTGTCCTTTTTTATTTTTTCTGCAGCTAAACGCACTTTAAAAGTGCGTAACGTGTGTAGTTAACGCACTTTTAACGTGCGAAGTAAGCACACTTTTAAAGTGCGTTTTGCTGCAAATTTGTACATAACTGATATTAGATAATTTTTAAAAATCATGAGACTACTAGAAGGTGTAGGAATTTGGAGATTCTGACTACATATTTGAGCTCAGAATGATCCTATTACCTTAACTTAGAAGTGACAGTCCAAAATTTAAACAGAAAAAAAACAAAGAAATATGTGTGTTTCACTCGCACTTTTAAAGTGCGCGCTAATTATAGCACTTTAAAGTGATATAGTTAGCGCACTTTCAATATTCAAGCGAAAATTTTTTTTAAGGGTTTTTTTGGATTTTACGAATTTATCAGGGAACGAATAGATGTGGGGAGGTCCGAATAACAACTTCATTCTTATATACATCTTGAAGATTAAAATGTTTTTATATATTGATTCAAAGCATAAAAAATTAGAAAGAAAAAAGTTAGAATGTAACTAGGATTAGAAAAAAAAAACTTAAATAGGTGATATACATATTTAAAAAGAAAAACGAGAGCGAAAATATGAAAATGTATGATACATGCCGACAAAGTACTTTTATTCTATATATGCGTGGCGCGAGATCAATACTAGTAACAATCTAACTATTAATGTGTTAAGAAGTTGTTGGATTGTAACTAAAAGGTTCAGGTTGCTTATGTCTCGCGGGAGAAGAATAATGCAACAAATTTCTTGGCTAGATAAGATTTGAGAGAGAATTTTCATCCGCGTGTCTAACAACTTCCTCCGTCCGATGGCATTGCGTCGCTTTGCCTTATTACCATAGTATAATTTATATGTCGTTTAGTTTTCCTTTTGTAAAAAAAACTATGCAAAAATTAAAGTACTGATCCAATAGTTGTCTTATGTCTTATAAAATACTAGGCCAATATTCTCCATATAGAAATCTGAAAAGTTGAAGAAACCAAAACAGCTCACGTCATGAAGTAGTACTGGCCCAAACTAATTCCCAGCTACCAAATCGAGAGGCCCGTCTAGCTAAACAATGTGGTCCAGCCAGCCTAATGTAGATTCTGTTCAGACTCCTTCACACAAACACACAAAGAACCTTCCACAGCCATTACCACAAAATCAACACAGTCTCCTCCACAGATACTATCAGAGACCCTTGCACGCTAATTACATGTATTTAAATATTATGATTTTTGAAATAGTTATACAAATATTATGAATTTTGAACACCTTGGTTGTTAAAAAGCATACCATGTATTTTTCATGTTTATTTACGTAACTTCAATCTCGTCTCAACAAATGAAAATGAAGTGTTTGAGTGATTTTGGTTAGGAATGGAAAGTAAGTGGAAAGAAAGTAGAAGGAAAGAAAGCATTGAAAAAGAAAAAGAATGAAAGTGAAGTGATTCTTGAGGTTGTAAAAGAAAGTAGAAGGAAAAGTGAGATAAAAGAAAAGAATATTTATAAAATGAACTGAAAATTTTAATGAAAAATTATTATGTAGAAAACTTTTGAACATAAATTGTTTTAAATTTTCTTACAATAAAAAATATTATTTGTTATGATCATTATTGTTATAATATTTTTATTATTACGTATTACCATCTGTGTTTGCCATCGTAAATAAATTATAAAATATATGGCCAATGAAAAATGAAGAGGCCCACATGGTTAAACAATTTGGTCCAACCCAATACAGTATGAAGAATAGTCTCTCCTTGACCTTGGTTAGGTTTTAATGAAGACAACTGTATCAATAAAGAAGAAAAATGTTGAAGACCATGAAGAGAACCATCACCCTCTCCTTCATCTTCTTCCTCTAAATCCCCTAAACCACCGTCAACTCCTTCTAGTTCTGAGCTTAGGCTAGGCGATGTGCCACAGTGACCCAAACCAGCCATCACCTTTGCAATACCAACTAGGGTTTGGGAAGCCTTAGAATAACAGTAAGAAGAATCGTGCATCATGAAGCAACAACCAAAAGAATAGGGAAGGTGCAGTGGAGACCCTATCAAAGGGTTTCACAAAGATACAGGGCTCTGGATCGTACAGAGCTTCTTCATCAAGCGTACATTGATGTCTTCGACCTTGGGAACCATATATCTACTTGGTGAGAGGTGGGTCTTTAGAGGAACGTCGTGCATCGTCGTGTCGGTAAGTGAGCGATCTTCGCTCCGTCTTTGCGAACCAAAAAGGGAAGAAGTCGGTTCAATGTCGTTTACGATGTTAATATGAGTGGAGGAACGACGATGTCATCGTTACACCTGAAATGAAGAAGATTTGGAGTAGAGGAAGGTATAAGACCCCGAAATAAATAACTTGATTATTTATTTGTTTTCGTTGTATTAAATGATTGAGTGTTTATATTCTATGGTATTCTCTTGACTCGAACCCTATTGCGAGTCATGAATATTATTTATATGATAATTAAGTTCAGATTATGTTTAAGGATGACACTATAGTCATTTTGAGTGATAGCACGAGCCTTATTCACTTCCGCCTTAGGGTGAAAGCGTTAGTAAAGGGCTAATATGCTCTTAAAGCACTGTAGAAGCGAAATTCAAAAATCTTCAGAAGAATACGAGAATTTATCTTATTCCTTTCCGTGACAAGTGTTTCGAAACGAAACCCTTGATTGTACGAACGACCGATTTCAATTCTCGGAAGTTTGCCGAAACCGAGTTCCTGATAACTCAAGAACCTTAAAACGTACTGTAGACGAAGACTTTTCTATTCGGAGCTTCAAACGAAGATTCCACACGCGAACACCCATTTCTTTCGATGTTTCCAATCTTTCTTCAGAAGGAAGTTTTATCATCCGACATTAACTGCAAAAAGTAACTTTTCAGGTTTTAAATCGATTAATACCGTTATTGGATCGTTTGTTTTAATTCCAAGAAACCTGTTCTGAGTTCTAGAATTCTGTCGCCGGATTCTCACTTATAATTTACAGAGGAATGCACATGAAAAATCGGAATCGTGAAATATTCATTTTCCCGCGTTTTCCATTTCCTATAAATAGAGAAAAAAATCAAAATCTCACCACCAACACCATTAGAGGCCGCAAGCTCCAAGGAGGAAGGGGGAGGAGAGAATTTTGATGTTTCTTGCCTGATCGTCGCACAGTCAGTTGCTATACGTAGGCCTCGAGGTACTGATGTTATTCCTTACCTCTGATCGTAAATTTTGTCGCTTTTCTCTATGTCTTTCTGTGCTCAAAGTTTTGAGCTTTTTGTAAAAGTGTCCAAATAACTTGATTTCTCTGTTTAAACTTATTCCCTGCATGCCCAAGAGCATGAATATCCAGTTGTTTTCCACCGAATCTCCGCAGAGATCCAATTCTGTAGAAATACCCATTTTTATGAGAAAGCCTTGCTTTTTGGTTCGAAAACTCTCGACTGAGCTTAGCGCCAGTAGGATTAGTTGTTATAAATGTCGTTAGGATCAAGCTTAACAAATTTATTTTTTTCGAAATTCTAATTTTGAATTTCCGAGCTAAAAACACTGACCAAAATACCTCTGTTCTAGTTTTCGACCCGATAATTTTTCCGAGAGTTTCCCTAGCCTAGATATCGCCTAAGAATACCTAGAAATTAAATTAGATCGAAGAAAAAGTTTGGAAAACCCTATTTTTGGAAGTGGCCGAAACTTGTAGGAATTGGACCGTGTCCAAAAATAATTTTTGGGTCTGTATGGCCTGAGCTATAGCGTAGCTCTTTCGATTGTCGAAATTTTGGCTTTAGTTTCGTGTCATTCCGAGTTCTGTAGCTCGAGTTACGCACATTTTAGCGAACAGAGGTCATGTCGTCTATTCGTGCCTAAATGTCGAACTTCGAAGCTTCGAAAGCTTCTTTTCCGGTTTTGATTAGTGTCATTAGTTTATATTGTTTCTTAGTGACTAAGAAATGATATTTTTTCTTAAGGTTTGGAACGAGTTCGAGCTGAGGAAAAGGTCTTTGAAGAAAGCAGCGAGGTTTCACAACTGAGGAGGACGCCCAGGGAACTTGCTATGTTCGGGAGCTTTATTTTAGATTGGACTGCGACGTTGAGCTAGGAGGGAGAAATAAAAAGGTAAGGGTAACTCGGTTTTAGCGCGTCTTTGAGTCTTGCATGCTTTTATCTCACTGTCTGCGTTTGAGATGAAGATGTTTATATTGATTGGCAGATGATTATGATTATTATGCTGAACTGGGAAAATGTTTTCTGGAGGCTTCGGCCGAGTGAACTTATTGAGACGTGTGTCTCCATTTTCTGAGAGGCTTCGTCCGTTTACTGGTTCCTGTCATTACTGCTTTCTAGTGGATAAGACATGGTTATGTTTTACAGTACTGAATTATTGATTCATCGCTCAATAGAGCTTGATGTGTTTGTGCAGATATAGAATTGAATTGACGTATGCTTGTTGATATTAAGTGTAACATAGGATTACTCTGGCTTGATTATTGGATTTGAAATTGTTGATATTTGTGCATATGCGTTGTTGGGTTGTACTACGTGGCCTTCGTGGCGTACTGTGTGGCCTTCGTGGCGTATTGAGTGGCCTTCGTGGCGTATTGAGTGGCCTTCGTGGCATATTAAGTGGCAGATCAATGATTTTCGTTCCAGGTGACTGTCCCGTCTTGCGAGACGTTTTTTATTTGACCTGTCTTTGTAGTAGCACATAGTTGTACTACATGGCACTTATATATGAAGGTATGAAAAACGGTAGAAAGGGGGGGTTTGAATAACGTTTTCAGTACAAAACTACCACCTTAAAGATTTTGACAAATCTTTCGAGAACTTAAGTGCTAAAGATAAGAGATAGAAAAGCACACAAGGATTTTATCCTGGTTCACTTGATAAATCACTCAAGCTACTCCAGTCCACCCGTTAAGGTGATTTCATCCTTCTTAGAATGAAGGCAATCCACTAATCAGATAAGAGTTACAACTGCACTTGAAACCTACAAGTGACTAACAATTACACTGACTTAGCTCACACTAAGATTCACTCTCTTAGTCTTCTCTAGGATCCGATCAACCTTGATCTCCTAAAGGAACTACCACTAAGATTCACTCTCTTAGTCTTCTTAAGGATACTGACCTACCCGGTCCCTTAAGGAAAATCAAACAACTGTTTGAGGTTGGTGTTTACAAAGGTTTGCTTCTAAATAAGCTGAGTGTAAACTAAATAAATTACAAGATGAAAGAAAGCTTAGAATATTTTTGAATATGTCTTGCGCGTGTGTATTGCTTCTTGCTAGTTTGTTCTCTAGCCGCTTCTTTCAATCTTCAGCCTCTATATATACTCCAAGGATTAGGGTTGAGCGTTGCATGGGAAATGCTACCGTTGGAGGGCAGTTCTGGAAAATCCAGCTTCTGCTGTGGCTGAGAACGTTAGGTAGGTCGTCAGGAAGGTACACTTGCTTTTGTACTTGGATAGCGACTTGACCTTTTAACCTAGGAGACTTCTGATCAGAGGAATACTTCATATTGGAACTTGTGAAGCCGGTTGATCAGAGTCAGAGGGAAAGCACAGATCCTCTGACCATTGTATCTTCTGATTCTGAACTCAGAGGGAAGAACATGGCCTTCAGAGTTTCTTGCTTCTGGACTTCAGAGTTTCCACTATTCAGCTTCTGGATCTTCAGAGTCTTCTACACCATCAGAACATCTGAACCTTCAGTGTTTCTTGGCTATCAGAACTTCTGGATCTTCAGAGCTTCTAGCGACTGAGTCCACATCAGAGTTTGTATAGCTTCAGAACTTCTGAAGCTTTTCCACTGTTCATACTGAACATGGTGAATGCGAAAGCGTTGCTTGGGTCACTCTTTATACACAGTGCTTCTGATTTGAGTGAGATTGAGTTGAGGTCAGAGCCTGTAAATAGCACACTCAGAAAAACACGTTAGAGTACCACAATTGTTCATATCAAAAGGTTAACTTGTAATCATCAAAACATAGAGTTGTACTACTAGATCAAAACTTGATCTTACAATCTCCCCCTTTTTGATGATGACAAAACTAAGATTTTTGATGAACAATTCTTAAACAATAAACTGAATTCACTCAGAGTTTAGAGATATAGAATAATACTTATCCTGATGTGAATAGTTTATCTTGCTCATTCTGAATTCAAGTCACTGCTTGATTCTGAGCTTAGCTCCCCCTGAATCTAATACTTGATGAAAACGTTAGTAAAGTCTAGATTCTGAGCTAAATGGTGTAAGAGTTCAGAGTGAAAAACTTATGACATAGATGAAAAACGAATAATCAGAGCGCATAAGTGATCAGAGTCATGGACAAGGTATCAGAGTCTTGGGTATCAGAGTCAACTTAGAATCACTTCAGAAGAAGTGAAATGTATTCCTTGTATTTGCCCAGTGACACATCTATGGTCATGAAGGTGGAACTCTTAAAATCTCCAAAAGAAAAATAAGTCACACTAACACATCTTACACATCAAAAACTGGGTTTACTCCCCCTTTTTGTCGTAAGCAAAAAGCTTGGGGTGTGAAAAACTTAGCTGGAAGTACAAGGTACTCCCCCTTAGAGAAGGTCTAAGTTTAAAGAAACGAAAACGATGTAAGAATCAGAGTTAGGCGAAAAAAAAATAGAAGAGTTAATGCAAGGGATGAACGTTTACCACCGGTCAAGTGAGTAAATAGAAGGGTCAGTTACCAAGAACTAAACCTCGAGAAACTGTAATAGCATTAACTTTCAGAGAGAAATTGAAGCCTATAAAAAGCGTTGGAGAGGAAGGGAAGCTTCACACCTCGAATAATTTTCAGTAAGAAAAAATGGCATCATACAGAATGGCATTAGAAGAGCTCAGAAGGAAGGCTTTTGAGGAAGATATGTTCCTCAATATTAGGCATCCCGATGGTACAAAGACCATACAAGAGCTGACGAAGACACTGCTGGAAGAAGATCTTGGTCCAGAGATGGAGAAAGATCTGAAGGAGTTCCTCTGCTTCGTGGAGGAGATTCAGGAGCTTTGCCAGCGGGAGCTGAATCTGCTGGAAGAGAAGGAGACTGTGGAAAAGAGACTCAAGACGACAGAAGATAGTCTAGAGAGAGATGAGCTGAGCATCAAACTCGGCAACATAGAGTATACACTGGATCGTCTGGAGAAGGAAAGAGTGGAGCAGCGCCAAGAATGCAGAAGAATGAGGAAGGATCCTCCATTCTAGATGTAGGGAATAATGTATGATGTAAAGAATGTGATGTAAACATAGAACAATTATGAATAAAACAAGTTTTGCAAACATATGTGACACAAATATATATAGATATATGCATATAGAATCACAAACGAATAAGTAAATAAAAAAAAAACAGAGTTTAACAAAAAGGAAAACAAAGTAAACGAAAGAAGAAAAAGAAGAGAGCCTAAGACTAAGGTTTGTCAGTGCGTCGCAGAAGTTCCATCATCATTTGCTTCATCTCAATCAGCATGGATTCATGAGTGTCAAGACGTTGTTCCATGATGTCGAGTCTGGAAGAGCTTGTCTGAGTCGAGCTGGAAGGAACATTCTGAGCAGCTTGAGGTTCTGGAATGGAAGCAGAAGCAGCAGGAGAAAACACAACTGGTGCAAGTCGCTCTGCCTCAGCCTCAGCTTCAAGACGCTCTGCCTCAAGTCTGGCTTGTTCAACCTGAGCTGCTGCTTGATGTGCAGCTTCTTCTTCTTGTTCTTTCTTTCTCTTGGCTTCTTCAATAGCTTCAAGAAGCTTAGTTCTCTGTTCTAGTTCGTGAAGAGCCACCCTCCTAGCAAGCCTTTGCTTTGCAGCCTCAATGCTCTGACTGCCCTCTGTATGCAGGAGCTGCATCATAATTGGAACTTGAGCCACTAGCCAAGTGCTCAGATTGGTCCACTCATCAGCCACATTGTCAGCATTCTCACTAAGATCAGTCTGACCGTGCACATTGCGGAGCCTCAAAGAGGCTTCATGATAGAAGATATTGATGCACTCAGAGAGAGATGTGGGTTGAAGGTGAGTATAGGGAATGATGGAGAGGTTGGTTTCAGGAGAGGCTGGGTGATTGCTGCTATGAGCTTCAGAGGCCCCTTGTGGAGAACCAATGTTAATTATGGGAGCATTGGGTTCAGAGGTTCCACGGTGAGGGTCTGAAGTTTCAACCAGAGGGTGAGGTGATCTAACCGAGGATTGGTTAGACACTGATTGTTCAGGTTCAGGGTCTGGTTGAATGGGCTCGTGTTGGTCAGGGACAGGATGAGCTTGTTGAACTAAGGGGTCTGCCTCTTGGATAGGATTGGCCAAGATAGGTTCATCTGGGTCAACTAGACGTTCAGGTCTAGGGCCAGGATATTGCCTAGGGCTTGGACAGGTAAGGTAATATTCTTCCAAGGCAGATACCTTCTCTTTCCTAACCTCCATGAATTTTCTAATTGATTCAGAGGTATTGGAGGGAGGAGAGTCAATGACATTGGTTGGGAAGGATACAGGTGTGAAGGCTGTTGAAGAGTCTGTATCCGTGGTTCTGACAGCAGGACGTGCTGATGCTCTGGGAGCAGAGTGATCAGACGTTCTGGGTTGTGGTTCTGTTTGGTTGGGCTCGGGTTGGTCATGGATGATGGGTTCAGAAGGTAATGGGTCGTATGGAATGGTAAGGAGAGAGGTTGGATCTTCTGACCTAGAGGTTTGGGTCTGAAGCAAATTCCAGAGAGGTGCTTCAGTAGGAGAAGGTTGAAAGAAGGAAGATCTTGGGGAATGTGGTGGAGTGGTGGTTTGTGCGGCTGGCTGGGATTCAGGAATAGGAGTGAGGGGATTTGAGGAGTGTTGAAGTAAGGCAGAAATAGGAAGTGCATCAAATAAATTCAAATCATCATCAGAAGCAAGTGCAGGCTTACTTGTATGTGCTGATGATCGAGTCACTCTGGCAGGAGGTTCAGTCCTTCTGACCACTGCAGCAGCTGGTTCCACCCGAGTAGGCTTCACCACGATTCTGACCTTCTTCTGCTTCTTCTTTGGAGGACCATCCTCACTATCATCACCATCATCATCATCAGGCTTGCTCTTCGGTTTCTTGACCAGAGGGACATCAGATTCCTCTGAGGATTCGTCCAGAACCATCTTCCTCTTGGTTTTCTTCTTTGGAGGAGAAGAATACTCTGGAGCTGGCGGTAGTCTGCTGATGAAATCATCAAGGTCAATTTCGAAACCTTGAGCCCTGAGGTCTTCAACATAGCATCTGATGGCTTCAGGATGGTCTGCTTGAGTCCACAGAGGGTAGTCATTCAGAGGCATTCTTCTTCCTCTGATCTCAGAAGATGTGTCTTCATGAGCAGGAGTAATCTTCTTCTGGATTAAGCCCATCTTCTTCAAGGAGTTTGCAGTGAAGACATCACTGACAATTGTGCTTAAATCCTCTGTGCAACCAGCATCGATCAAATCTTGCACCAAGTTGCTTTCAATGAGAAAGTCTGAGAGCAGTCTCCCAAAAGGGATATATTTGATTGCAGACTTGATGGAGGCGGTGGTGCGAGACTTCCGGATGCATTCCTTTAAGTAGGAGAACAGGAAGTAGGGAAGGCAGATCTTCTCCTTGTTCTGAATGAAGAACAGCATCGCCTTCTGGTTGAAGTTGATGTAATCTGGAGAACTACCCTTCGGTCTCTGATTGATGCAGTTGAGCAGGATCTTGTGCCAGATTCTCAGTTTGGGGTGAAGGTCCATCACCTTGTAACTCGTCTTGCCCGGTTTGAAAGTGGTGTACAGGGCCTTGTTGACGATGTCCTTGGTGCTGGGTTTCAGCTTGGATTCCGTTAGTTGGAACCGATACCCATAAGCAGTTTCTGCTCCTAGCAGATTCACGAATGACTTCTCAGTGATGATGATCTTCCTGCCAAGAATGTGAGAGACCACCTGAGTGTCATCGCAGTCTGCGTGCTTCCAGAATTCCTTTACCAATTTCTCATACACCGGTCCTCGAAGTCGATTGAAGTAGTTTCCCCAACCTTGAGCTTGGACTTCAGGACGAAGATCAAACCCATTTGCAGCCAAGTTGTCGAGGTTGAATCTCCATTCTGCCAGGACTTGGAGTTCCTCAGGAGGAAATACACAGTGAACGGCACAGCCCCGTTCTGCAATAGGAACAACCTGCTCTTGAGCTTGAACTTGTTCTTGTGCCGGGTTCTCAGAGCCTTGTTGACCCGTTGCCAAACCGACTACCATGTGAGGGAACTGAGGTGCATCTGCAGTAGATCTTCTGGTTTGTCTCACCATTTTGAAGAGGTTGAAGGTTTGAGGTAGAAGATGAAGTTTGAAAGATGAAGAGAGATCGAGAGAGAAATCAAGAAAGATGCGGTTTTGAAAAGCAGAGAGTGCGAGAGTGAAAACCGGAAGTGAGAGAGAACGTGTGTGTATAGTGGGTTTTATCAAATAACCGTTGTTGATTCAAAAAGCACTTTAAGATCAACGGTTGAAAATTAAAGATAGATAGTAACAGTAAAATACACAATCACACACAGGAGATAAGCATATCTACACGCAATCATAACAGACTGTCACACGGGCACAAGGAACTATGCATCAGAAATTCTGACGCACGTGTTGTTGTCTCAGCTTCAGAGTCAGTACCAGTGGGCACACACACTCTGATTGAGTTACCTTCTGGACTAGACATCTTCTGATCAAGAAGTATCATAGTCAGAGGTTCTGATCCATCTTCACTCTGGACAAAAGTCCATGTTTAGATTTTTCAGAATAAAATTAAATCTATCTTCAGCTAAGGGCTTTGTAAAGATATCTGCCCATTGATGGTCAGTATCAACAAACTTCAGAAGAAGTACGCCCTTCTGCACATAATCTCTAATGAAGTGATACTTTACCTCAATGTGCTTTGCCCTTGAATGCAAGATAGGATTCTTACTCAATGAGATTGCAGCAGTGTTATCACAATAGTTTGGGATATTGCTCTCAAGGATCTGATAATCCTCCAGCTGATGTTTCATCCAGAGCATCTGAGTGCTGCATATTGCTGCTGAGATATATTCTGCCTCTGCAGTTGATAGTGCAATTGTTGATTGCCTCTTGCTTGCCCATGAGACTAGATTGCTTCCCAGAAATTGACAATTTCCAGAAGTACTTTTTCTCTCTGTTCTATCTCCAGCATAATCAGCATCACAATAACCTGAAAGCTTATACTCTGATGTTTTCTTATACATCAAGCCAAGGTTAGTGGTGCCTTTCAGATACCTTAGGATCCTCTTAACAGCAGTTAAGTGAGTTTCCCTTGGATCTGATTGGAAACGAGCACATAAGTGAACACTAAATAATATGTCTGGCCTAGATGCAGTTAAGTATAGAAGTGAACCTATCATACCACGATAGAGCTTCTGACATACTTTACCACTTTTATCTTCTTTCTCCAAAATGCATGTAGGATGCATTGGAGTCTTGGCCACTGTAGATTCCAGCATATTGAACTTCTTCAGAAGTTCTTTAGTGTACTTGCTCTGATGGATATATGTTCCTTCTGGTGTTTGATCAACTTGTATTCCCAGAAAGTACTTTAATTCTCCCATCATACTCATCTCAAATTCAGCCTGCATCATCTCAGAAAATTCTTTGCATAGAGATTGATTAGCAGAACCAAATATAATATCATCAACATAAATTTGCACAATTAAGATATCATCTTTATAAGTCTTGCAAAAAAGAGTTGTATCTACTTTACCCCTTACAAACTCATTCTCCAGAAGGAATGAGCTAAGTCTCTCATACCATGCTCTGGGAGCTTGCTTCAGACCGTAGAGTGATTTCTTCAATTTGAACACATGGTCTGGTTTCTTTTCATCTTCAAAACCTGGGGGTTGATGAACATAGACTTCCTCTGAGATATAACCATTTAGGAAGGCACTCTTTACGTCCATCTGATGTAGAACTATGTTGTGATTTACTGAGAAAGAAATCAATAGTCTGATTGCCTCCAGTCTTGCTACTGGAGCAAATGTTTCAGTGTAGTCTATTCCTTCCTGCTGGCTGTAGCCTTGAGCAACTAGCCTTGCCTTGTTTCTGACTACTTCTCCTTTCTCATTTAGCTTGTTTCTGAATACCCATTTCGTTCCAATAACATGGACACTCTCAGGCTTCTTCACTAAGCTCCAAACATCGTTCTTGGAGAATTGATTCAGTTCTTCTTCCATGGCCAGAATCCAATCCTTGTCCTGAAGAGCTTCATCTATGGACTTGGGTTCAATTAAGGACACCAATCCTTTCAGACTCAGCAAGGTCTCTTCAGAGGGTCTGAAGGCAGATCTGGTTCTGACTGGTTCATCTTTGTTGCCTAGAATCAATTCCTTAGGGTGAGCTGCAGTGATTCTGCTCTTCTTCAGAGTTTGTGAGTTAGAGGGACCAGCTTCTTCCTCTGGTTCATCTTCCTCTGGCTCAACTTCCTCTGGAGCTTTGCCTTTGTCAGAAACATTAATGCTTAAATCTGCAAACTTTTCAACTAGCTTTGACTGGTCAGAGTCAAGCTTATCATCAAATCTAACATGAATAGATTCTTCAATAGTCTTAGCATCAGTATTATAAAATCTAAAACCTTTAGATCTATCAGAATAACCAAGTAATAGACACTTAGAAGACTTAGCATCAAATTTATGCAATCTATCCTTAGTATTGAGAACATAACAAACACAGCCAAAATGATGAAAATAAGAAATGTTGGGTTTTATGTTCTTCCACAATTCATAAGGAGTCTTATTCAGAATTGGTCTCACAGAGATTCTGTTCTGAATGTAACATGCTGTATTTACTGCCTCTGCCCAAAAGTGCTTGGCCATGCCAGTTTCTTGGAGCATGGTTCTAGCCATCTCCTGAAGAGTTCTGTTCTTCCTCTCAACAACACCATTTTGTTGAGGAGTTCTGGGACAAGAGAAATCATGTGCAATTCCATAGGAATCAAACAGACTCTCAAACTTGTCATTCTCAAACTCTCCACCATGGTCACTTCTGACACGCACAATCCTACAAGCCTTCTCGTTTTGCACTTGAGCAATGAAGGTAGAGAACACAGCATGAGACTCATCCTTGCGGGTTAGAAACTTTACCCATGTCCAGCGGCTATAGTCATCAACGATAACCATCCCATATCTCTTGCCACCTATAGACTCAGTTTTCACTGGTCCAAAAAGGTCGATATGCAGAAGTTCCAACGGCCTTGAGGTTGAGACAACATTCTTTGCCTTGAAAGGGACTTTTGTGAATTTGCCTTTCTGACATGCTTCACAAAGAGCGTCTGAAGCGAACTTCAGATTGGGTAAGCCCCTGACAAGGTTTAGCTTGCTCAGCTGAGAAATCTTTCTCATACTGGCATGCCCTAACCGTCTATGCCATACCCACTGCTCTTCATTAACAGACAGAAGGCACTTCACATTCTGAGCCTCCAACTCAGATAATCTGATCTTATAAATGTTGTTCTTCCTCTTACTGTTAAACAGAACAGAGCCATCGATCTGACTTACAGCCCGGCAGGACTTTTGATTGAATATAACATCATAACCCTTGTCAGCTAATTGACTTATAGACAATAAGTTATGTGTTAAACCGTCTACCAATAAAACATTATCAATGCATGGACTACTATCTACACAAATAGTACCAGTACCAACAATTTTACCCTTTTCATTTCCTCCGAAGCCAACTTCGCCTCCAGGCTTAAGTTTCAGCTCTCGGAACATACGCTTTTCTCCCGTCATGTGACGCGAGCATCCACTGTCCAGATACCATGATTGGTGTTTCAGTGGAGCTATCAAGGATATCTGCAACATAGATGATCTTGTCCTTAGGTACCCACTTTCTGGGTCCTCTTTTGTTAGTTACCCCAGAGGTTCTGATCACCTTGGGTGTCTCAACATAATATTTTAAAGGAATATTTGCATGATATTTAGTCATAGAGAAAGATCCCTTTTTAAGAGGATGTTTAGCAACTTTAGCAGGTACAGGATCAGGCAATATGGTACCAGAGGGAACAAAGCATTCATACAAGGATTTAGCTTTAGACACAGAAGGCTCATTTCTAATTGGTTTAGAATAGCCAATGCCATGCATTCCATTTCTGCTTACGCCATAGATCATTGAAGCCATTAAGCTTCTATCTACGCTTTTAGCCAGGAATCTTTGAAAAGATTTTTCATACTTAGATTCATGCTTACTATCAGAGGCATCGCAGGCAATAACTTCTTCTAACTTAGCAATTTGATTCTTAAGCACAGAGTTAGAATTAACTAAAGCATGGTTATCATTTTTCAAATCAGATATGATTTTCTCATGTTCAGAAGGAGTTTTAGAAACAGCAGATAAGTTCTTTTTCAGCTTCTTATGCTTAGACAACAAGGAGTTATACTTATCCATGATATCAGACAAAGCATGTTTCAGTTCAGAGGTAGAGAAGGAAGCGAATACCTCATTTTCATCGTCAGAGTCTGGATCTCCTTCTGATTCTGAGTCAGAGTCAACAGCTTCCTTTGACTCTGCTCCTTTGTCTTTGACAATGGCCATGAGTCCTTGGACTTCACCATCAGAGTCAACATTCTCTGACTCTGATTCATCGAATGTCACCATCAGACTCTTCTTGGTCTTGAAGTGCTTCTTTGGCTTCTTGTCTTTCTTCAACTTTGGACAATCACTTTTGTAGTGCCCAGATTCTTTGCACTCAAAGCATGTGACTTCCCTGATTGAAGACTTCTTCTGGCCTGAGGACTCATACTTGCCTTTTGCCTTTCCAGAGCCTTTGAGCTTGCTCTGCCTGTGCTTCCAGATGCGGCTGAGTCTCTTGGAGATCAGAGTCAGCTCATCTTCACCAGAATCTTCTGATGCTTCTTCAGATTCTTCTTCCTCAGCTTGAAGAGCCTTTGACTTCTCAACCTTAGCCTTTTCAGATTTGGATTTCAAGGCTATGGACTTTTTCCTCAGATCTTGCATCTCTGAGCGTTTCAGCTCATGGCATTTCAAAATGCTGATGAGTTCTTCTAAACTCATATTCTCAACGTCTCTTGTGAGCTCTATTGAAGTCACCAAAGGCATCCAACTTTCAGGAAGACACCTGATGACCCTTATGACATGATCTTTTGTTGTGTAGCTCTTGTTGAGAGGACGTATGCCAGCTACAAGCAGTTGAAATCTGGAGAACATTTCTTCAATGGACTCATTTGGCTCCATGATGAAGGATTCATACTTTTGGATCAAAGACAATGCCTTTGATTCTTTGACTTTCTTGTTTCCTTCATGAGACATCTTCAGAGAATCAAAAATGCCTTTAGCAAACTCACGATCTGTAATCTTCTGGTAGTCCTCATAGGAAATAGCACTTAGAAGAATTGCTCTTGCTTTGTGATGTTGTGAATACAGCTTCTTTTGATCTGCAGTCATCTCTGACCTTGGGATCTTCTTGCCATCTGCATCAACTGGACGCTCATAGCCATCCACAATAATATCC
Organism: Lotus japonicus; assembly: GCF_012489685.1. Taxonomy (NCBI): domain Eukaryota; kingdom Viridiplantae; phylum Streptophyta; class Magnoliopsida; order Fabales; family Fabaceae; genus Lotus; species Lotus japonicus. The sequence continues at coordinate 17,103,313 of NC_080044.1, forward strand.
CAGAGATCTGCATCGAAACCCAGAAAGAAACTTTCCAGTCTATCTTTCCAATATTCGAACCTTTGACCATCGAACATAGGAGGCTTTGCGTTGTAACCATCTCTTTGAGTTTCACTGGTGGTGGCAGCCATTGTTTTTCACACCGGCCCGGATCACTGAACACTGTTAGGTGTGGTAATCAGAACTTGCGCTCTGATACCAATTGAAGGTATGAAAAACGGTAGAAAGGGGGGGTTTGAATAACGTTTTCAGTACAAAACTACCACCTTAAAGATTTTGACAAATCTTTCGAGAACTTAAGTGCTAAAGATAAGAGATAGAAAAGCACACAAGGATTTTATCCTGGTTCACTTGATAAATCACTCAAGCTACTCCAGTCCACCCGTTAAGGTGATTTCTTCCTTCTTAGAATGAAGGCAATCCACTAATCAGATAAGAGTTACAACTGCACTTGAAACCTACAAGTGACTAACAATTACACTGACTTAGCTCACACTAAGATTCACTCTCTTAGTCTTCTCTAGGATCCGATCAACCTTGATCTCCTAAAGGAACTACCACTAAGATTCACTCTCTTAGTCTTCTTAAGGATACTGACCTACCCGGTCCCTTAAGGAAAATCAAACAACTGTTTGAGGTTGGTGTTTACAAAGGTTTGCTTCTAAATAAGCTGAGTGTAAACTAAATAAATTACAAGATGAAAGAAAGCTTAGAATATTTTTGAATATGTCTTGCGCGTGTGTATTGCTTCTTGCTAGTTTGTTCTCTAGCCGCTTCTTTCAATCTTCAGCCTCTATATATACTCCAAGGATTAGGGTTGAGCGTTGCATGGGAAATGCTACCGTTGGAGGGCAGTTCTGGAAAATCCAGCTTCTGCTGTGGCTGAGAACGTTAGGTAGGTCGTCAGGAAGGTACACTTGCTTTTGTACTTGGATAGCGACTTGACCTTTTAACCTAGGAGACTTCTGATCAGAGGAATACTTCATATTGGAACTTGTGAAGCCGGTTGATCAGAGTCAGAGGGAAAGCACAGATCCTCTGACCATTGTATCTTCTGATTCTGAACTCAGAGGGAAGAACATGGCCTTCAGAGTTTCTTGCTTCTGGACTTCAGAGTTTCCACTATTCAGCTTCTGGATCTTCAGAGTCTTCTACACCATCAGAACATCTGAACCTTCAGTGTTTCTTGGCTATCAGAACTTCTGGATCTTCAGAGCTTCTAGCGACTGAGTCCACATCAGAGTTTGTATAGCTTCAGAACTTCTGAAGCTTTTCCACTGTTCATACTGAACATGGTGAATGCGAAAGCGTTGCTTGGGTCACTCTTTATACACAGTGCTTCTGATTTGAGTGAGATTGAGTTGAGGTCAGAGCCTGTAAATAGCACACTCAGAAAAACACGTTAGAGTACCACAATTGTTCATATCAAAAGGTTAACTTGTAATCATCAAAACATAGAGTTGTACTACTAGATCAAAACTTGATCTTACAATATATTGGGTTATATTGATTGATTATATTGTTGAGGTTGTTGATATTTGATTTGATGTCATATTGTTGAGGTTATTGTTATCTGATTTCAATCTTTGTTATTATTTTACTGATACCTGATTAAATCTATGATGTTGATAGTTGATTTAAATCCATATTGTTGGCGTTGTTGATATATGATTTATTTTCATGTTGTTAGATATATGTTGTCATCTATATTGAGATTAAGTTGCTAGCTTATGTTCCATGTTATGCACTTAAATTTGAATAGCATGCTTTTCTCTTTTATACGTGGTAATTGCATAGAGTTAACCCTTTCTATTTGCTATTTGTTGTTTGGGCGCTTAACGCTATTAGGCGATGGAGGACTGTCGATGAAACTTGACCCTTGTACGAGTCAGAGATGAGGACTTGAAGAATTTTGGAAGACTTGAAGAGTAGAGTCGGGTTTAAGGATAGAGCCCTGGGTTAGAAAGTTTACCGTTATTGATTTAAGCTTGCCTACTGATTTTATAGGAATTTATATTTGAGTTTTCGGGTAGTTTCCGGTGCTTTGCTTTCCTGCAGTTCTACGATGAGGAAATCGTAGGGAGTATGTCGGACTTAGGGCGTCATTGCATAACAGGTTCCTGTTGAATCTGGTACCGCTTGCTAGGTGTCGTAGGTGGTGTTTCTTCTGTTCTTACCTTCGGGTACTTGCCTTGTTTAAGGCTCGATGTAGTTAGATTTACAGTTGGGAGTATGCATGACATGTTTTGGAAATACATTTGAAAAGGAAAAAAATAATACTCGTGTTTATATATCTTTTTGGAAAACATTGCATATTTATTTTATCAGGTTACTATGGTGACCCCCGAAATTCGGGGCGTTACATTGTGGTATCAAAGCTTTGGTTGAGAAACCAGAGCTTGTTGGGAAATAAGTCTTCTATGCTAGGTTGTTTGAACTCTATAATTGATCGGCTGGGTGTTGATCGATTGACAGAGTGTTACATTATAAATCTATATGAATAATTGTTTATTTTGTCTACTAGATGTTTCTTTCTTGTTGTTGCTGCCATGAACACTAACCACTAACTTTTGACTTGGTGGTTATTACCCCCACCAAAATATTAACTGTAATTGTTGCTTGCCTGCTTTGTTAGATGATATCCCAGGTATAGACTTTATTTATTGATAGGGAAAGGGGTATGCATTAGGCACATTCCTTCGACTTTTGTTCGTGTCTGAAGGTTGTTCGTGAATGAATAACCTTATGCTAGTTAGTATTGGTTATATAGTTGACATATGTATATATATAGATATAGGTATCTATTATAGAACCTCGTGTCGGTCTGACGGAGTATCTGGTGTGGTCTTTGACTGTTCATGGGAACAGGAGACGTCCACAATTGAGCAAGATGCGAGGTCATAACAACATGAACCGGTTGGAAAACGTCGTTGCTAACTTGACTACCCTTATGGCACAGCAAGTTACCAACACTGCTGCACGGGAGGAAGCTGAAGCTCAACGTGCTGCTGCTACTGCTATTGTGACTGCTCAAAACCAAGCTGAAAAGGATGCTCGTCGTGTGCAGCGGGAGGAACGCGAGTTGGTTGCTGCTCAGATAAGATGTCTGAATGATTTCAAGCGTCAGGATCCACCGAAGTTCTCCGGAGGCTTTGATCTGGAGGAAGCGGACTTATGGCTCCAAGAGTTGGAGAAGATCTTTACCTTCTTGCATACGACTGCGGAGATGAGAGTGGATTATGCGACCTACCTGTTGACTGGTGAAGCTGAGTATTGGTGGCGTGGGGCTAGAGCTATGATGGAGGCTGACCATCAAGCTATCACTTGGGAGTGTTTCTGTGGAGCTTTTCTGGACAAGTACTTTCCTGCTAGTGCAAGAGCCGCCAGGGAGGCACAGTTTCTGAGACTTCGTCAAGGAGGCATGACCGTGGCGGAGTATGCTGCTATGTTGGAATCATTGGCGAAACACTTTCGCTACTTTCGAGGACAAGTGGAGGAAGGCTACATGTGTGAACGTTTTGTTCATGGGCTAAGCTATGAGCTACAGAGGGCGGTGCAACCGCTAGGGATCAACCACTACCAAGTACTGGTGGAAAAGACCAAGGGAATTGAGGCTATTGATAACCAAAGGGAAAAGTACCAAGGTCTGAATAAGTCTAAACAAGGAAGCGGAGGTCCAACCGGGGCTAACCAAGGCAGAAATGACAAAGACAAAAATTATCTGAAGAAGCCGTATGTTCGTCCTCAGGGTAAGGGGACAGTTTCTGGGTCCTTTTATCCTTTGGACAGGGATGCTGTCGCACCGAGACCTCTATCAGTGAGTTTGGAGGGTGTGACTTGTTTCAAGTGCAACAAAAAAGGGCATTCTGCTAATCACTGTCCTAAGGTTTCTGTGATGTGCTGGAATTGCAACGAGCCAGGCCATCTTGCAAGGGATTGCAGGATTCCTGAAGTTGAGGCTGCTGTGAATGTTACAAGGGGACAAGGAGGCCAAACTCAAAACCAGAATGTAGTGTGCTTCAAGTGTGGACGAGCTGGACACTGCGCCAAGACATGCGTAAGACATTGCTACAACTGCAGGAAGCCAGGGCATACAGCTAAAGACTGTGAGGAACAAAATATTGAGCCGACTGTGAGAAGACCGGGGAATCTCGTGTAACTGCTTCAGGGAGAGTGATGTGAATGATGGAGGAGGAGTTGTGAGTGCAGGGGAGCCAGGCCGAGGAGAGCATGATGTCGTCGGGATTCTAATTTTTTGGTTGACTTACGAACTGATGCGATAATCTTTTGGAGTTTCTATGTTTTGTTGTATGCTAACTACTTGGGTTGTTAAAGTCTCAGACTACAATCTTATCTTACTTAACTACTTGAAGTATCAAGCTATATTATAAGTTTCTGCAAATTTTCCTTTAGTGTTCATTATCGCGATATACTGTACTTATTCCGTAATTATTATTTCGATGTAGCAATAGCTTCACTGAAGGGGAAATGGAACTGTTTAGATCTAGAAGCTCGTCGTAGTGGGATAGGTTGGATTTAACCTCAGGTTATACGTTTGGTGATAGAAAGTTGGGAAGGTTTGACTCTGACTTAAAGGTTGTTAGCCTAGTTTGGGAGATAAGTTATGATTAAGTATTTGGCTTCTTGGTGGGTGTCTAGAATTTGGGCTTATGAGTTCTTGTTTGGTATGTGTAAGACTTGAAGTCTTATCAGGTTTAGATTAAGAGACTAAGATTTGGTTTGTTGTGAGGGTGACTCATTGGTCTTACCAGCTATGTTCTAAGTTTCCTTCTTCTAGATATTAAGTCTGATCAACTTAATATTGGGGAGTGGTATTCAGAATCTTAGCCTGTGGGGGACGATGAGCGTTGAGTGGAGCCTGTGTGGCATACTGTGCGGGCTTTGTGCTGTTGAGTGGAGCCTGTGTGGCATACTGTGTGGGCTTTGTGTCGTTGAGTGGAGCCTGTGTGGCATACTGTGTGGGCTTTGTGCCGTTAAGTGGAGCCTGTGTGGCATACTGTGTGGGCTTTGTGCCTTTGTGTGGAGCCTGTGTGGGCCTTGTGACGTTGTGTGGAGCCTGTGTGGCATACTATGTGGGCTTTGTGCCGTTGTGTGGAGCTTGTGTGGCATACTGTGTGGGCCTTGTGCCGTTGTGTGGAGCATGTGTGGCATACTGTGTGGGCTTCGTGCCGTGATGTTGTGGCATGTGTGGCATAGTGTGTGAGTTGAGAACTGATATTTAGGGTGAATAAGAAGACTAATGGGCGGTGTCCAGAGCTTCTCGTGGCCCAAACCAGCCATCACCTTTGCAATACCAACTAAGGTTTGGGAAGCCTTAGAATAACAGTAAGAAGAATCGTGCATCATGAAGCAACAACCAAAAGAATAGGGAAGGTGCAGTGGAGACCCTATCAAAGGGTTTCACAAAGATACAGGGCTCCGGATCGTACAGAGCTTCTTCATCAAGCGTACATTGATGTCTTCGACCATGGGAACCATATATCTACTTGGTGAGAGGTGAGTCTTTAGAGGAGCATCGTGCATCGTCGTGTCGGTAAGTGAGCGATCTTCGCTCCGTCTTTGCGAACCAGAAAGGGAAGAAGTCGGTTCAACGTCGTTTACGATGTTAATCTGAGTGGAGGAACGACGATGTCATCGTTACACCTGAAATGAAGAAGATTTGAGACTAGAGGTAGCAAGTCCATCACTACATCCCCACGCTTTAAAATGAATATTCAATAGTTTAGTAATATATAAACATCCAACTTGAGTAATATGTGATTGTCATTACTATTTCGCATGTTATGATTTCTTTAACCTTAATGTTTGGCATATTATGAATGTAAACAGAAAAATGGGTGGCCGGAAGAAAGGATTCAATCACTCCCAACCAATATACGAACATAAGTTATAGTTCAGTCAAAGTTTTAGCTGACACCAACTAACTATTATCTGATTTTGTACTTTGATAGATTCGTACACAGTGGTATTTGTAGGGATCCTGCAGTAAAAAAATATGAACATACACATAATTAGGGTTCTTGTAGAGTATATCTAGATTTACCAAGAAAACTTTAGCAGATGATGGAAAATCCATAAACAACAAAATCTCAACCTCAAAAGTTACGGCAAAAATGAAACGCAGATAGCGCTGTCGAAGAAGGCGAGTACAAATGGAGGATGCGCTAGGGAAAATGGAATAAATAACAACATATCGAGGCACATATATCACCACATTGCTTAAATAACATAATTAAGGCAAAGAAAAGGGACTTAGTTGCAAATGTCGAAAAATAATGAAAAATATACAACCTACTACGACCAGTAAATATTTTAGTGTTTCTCAGCGCCCTTTCAACAGTACCAGCTATTGAACATGTTAAATCCATGTTTGAGTATTTCAACAAGGAGCATTTGAGATGGAAGGTAGAGAGCTTCAGCCATCTTTTTCCTCCTCACGTTGCAGCAGAAATCCTGTCTATGCCACCTCCTGCTCATAACGTTGGGGTTGACTTGCCTATTTGGGATTTAACCAGTGATGGCGCCTTCTCCTCCAAGTCTGCATATGAAGCGATGAACTCAGCGATTATTGTGGGTTCGAACTTGGCATGAGATCTGTAAGGCCCAAATTCATTTTGTATCGTTTTTGAGAAAAATTGAATAAAAATGAGGTTTTTGGCCAAGTTTGAAAATTGACAGATTATGGCTGTCAACTTGTGTGAATTTTTAGAGGGTCTTAACGACCTCATTTGGGAAAACTTCCTTCATAAGAGTTGTAGCCCTTTAAGTTAAGAAAATTATAAAAGGGGAATCAGGTCATTCCGACCTCTGTAGCTCGAGATATTCGCATTTTAGTAAAGATGGTTCTGGCTGTACAGTACCAGCGAATTGTTTTATGTTAATTCCGAGTTTAATTGTGAAATTGCTAAGAGGGGCCTAGGTTTTAAGTGTGATCAGGCCTGATTAGTTGAGGGATTAGAGAAAAACAAACCCTAGCCCAAATTAGTGTTGGCCGTGGGTGATAGGGGGGGAGTAAAGGGAGGAGAAAACCCTTGTTTTCTTTTGCAATCAGAAATAGAAGTGCACCCCTACTCTATATTTCACGTAACAGCAGAGAGGGAAAGGAGAGAGCCGCCGCCCCTAGCCCTAGCCACCGCCGCACGCACGCAAGGGAAAGGAGAGGAGATCGCGAGAGCGAGAGAGGGACCGAGAGCAAGGAGGGAGAGAAAGTGAATTTGTACAGCAAGAAACCATCTCCATTCTCTTCTATTTTCAAGCCCTAAGATCAAGGTAAGGGCTGATCTCTAGGATATGGGTAGAGTTTAGGGAATTTCTATGTGAAAAGCTAAGATTTCATGTGTAAAGAGGTGGTTTTTGATGGGGTTTTCTATGGGGATTTATTTGTATGATGGGAGGGCCTTGTTCATGCACGTATATGATGCAATACCTCTGTTTTTTTTTTTAGTAGCTAAGTGATGCCATGATCCTTGATGTTTTCATGCTTAAAGTTGCTAAATGTGCCTTTTGTTGCCTAGGTTTTGTGTCGGTTATAAATTGTATGATAAGACTTGGACTTTTTATGGTATTTGTATGATGATATGTGTACTGGATCATGATAGATCAAAATTTTTTGGAAAACCCTAGAGCCTAAAAGCTCACGGCCGAACCCACCTTATATGGTTTCGGTGAATTTTTCTTGCCTTCTTTTGTCCATGAGATGGCTGGATAATTTTGCTACTGTTTTAGGTACTAAGTTTATGATAACATGAGTATGATATTGATGATGTTATGGATGCTATCCATGTACAAAATTTTATGATAAGAATTACTCTTAAAGTTGCTATTTTATCGCTATCTTTGCAAGTCTTTCGAACATGAAGTATGTAACATGATTAGATCTGAAATTGGTGTTGATTTGTCATGATGAATGCCTGCTGGACTTTGGCTTGGTTAATTGAAATGAAGAGAACAAATTGTTTTGGAAAACTTGGGCCGTCTTTGGCTCATGGCCGAACCCATGTTTGAGGGTTTCAGCGAAATTTTCTTGTGCTCCTCTTTGGGTTAGGTTATGTGTTTAGTTGCTGAAAATTTTACTGTAAGATTAAGGGTATGTGAACATGATGGGTGTGGATATCTTATATGGATTGTGATAGTATGTTTGGCTCTTATGTCTTGGCGAATTGTTGGCCGAAATTTAATTACGAAGGTCGCTCACCCAGCTGTAATTCCTTCTGCTGTTTATTTTATCTGTATCATTGAGTTTTGTTCAATGCATGAAATAAGACTCTAGGTTGACTATTAGAGCCCTAATAAAGAGAATTGTGACCTAATCGCTTGCAAGTAAAATGTGATGTAATTGGAACATAGGTCTAGTGATGACTATGGACCATGAGAACGATGGTACCGTTAGAGACAAACGGTTACTTGCACGCGAGGGTGTTTGTGGGTTGTACGGTGTGTCCCCACGTGATTTGGTTGACTGCGGTCACCTTGTGATCTTGTGGGTGTACGGTGTGTCCCCCACATGATCGAGGATTGTACGGTGTGTCCCCTCCAAGAATTGTTCATCTGCGGTTGATCGTGATTATGGCCATTGGTGTTGAGGTGGTTGTGTGAATGGTGAGGTCGTTAGCCTAACTGAACTTAGGTGATTGACTGAGATATAACCTAAAGATTATGCTTATTATACCTTGTTATTTATGAGAGTACATGTATATGTGAATGTTTTTATGAGAATATGAGATCTGACCCTGTTATTTGTTTATGTGTTTATTTGGGGGGGGGGGGGTAGATGGTGACCACCAAGGTATTAGAAACTATCGTGAGATGGGAGATCGTTCTGAGTAGGCCAGCGGAAGACCAGCTCTGGAAGACCGACGGTTCCGGAGTCCGGAGAGTCTACGTCGGCGATGTGGAGCTCTTAGGGAGGAACAGATCTGGAACGGTTGTGGAGAGGCAGACCCTTAGGGGTGGGGCAGTTGTGCTGCCACATTCCCCCGCTAGGTTTCATCAGACTGTAGTGGACGAGGAGGAAGAAGATCCTTCGGAGGACACTATAGTGGAGTCACGGTTGGTCGAGGAGGAGGAGGCAGTGGAGCCTTCACCACCAGAAGCCAAGTCGGGAGTCTGTGCGCAGCGTATACCTGGGCGTCCAAAGTGCTTTAGAGTGGGACCTCGGAAGACCGTGATAAAGCTGGAGCAGTCTAAGAAGAGAGCGCGTGGAGCGGGAGCTGATGTTCTGGAGCGGGATCTGGATTAGAGTATTCCTTTCTATGGGGCTGAGCATTCGTGTCGAACTATTTATCTATCTTATTTCATTTTCCTTCGATGTACTTTGATGTAGGGCTTTAGCCTAAGGTTTATTTATGTACTTTGAGATTATGATTTCTTTGATTACGAGTATTGTATTCAGAAATGCACGTCTTTTATTCCGCAAATTCGTTCATAAGTTTCAAGAGTTTTCGATAAAATGAATCTTTGTCATTAATGTTGGTTAATAATTGAACGACGAAAATTCCTAGTGAAAATACACGCGTTTGGTTTACTGTGTGACACTCGAGAAATCGGGGCGTTACAAGATCAGATATGGAAGGGGGATGGTCCTTTCAAAATCAATAATTTCACCTGGAGTTGCTTGAATGATGGTGTTTGGGTGAATGAGAGGCGATGGCGTTCGAACTTAACCTCTGACCCACGGTGCCCTCTCGTCTCGATGAAGCTGAGTCGCTCCTCTACCTCTTTCGTGACTGTGCAGCGGTGAAGCCTCTCTGGTTAAGGCTTGTTCTCCCCCAACATCACATCAGTTCTTCGATGATGCAGAATATAGATGATATGGCGTTGTAGAGATTAGGCAGTGGCGGTGCTCCAAACCTTTATTTTCTCTTATGGGCCATTTGGAAATCGAGGGCCAATAAGATTTTCCAGGGTGCGATATTTGATCTTCAATATATCTTAAATGCAGCTTTGAAGCTCCAATTGGACTATGAGCATAGTCGACGTGCCTTGCAAGCTTCTTCCATACCAGCAAACCGTGGCTACCAGATGATGGAGGTCCAATGGTGCCCTTCCTCTGATCTTTGGATAAAATGCAACACCGATGGGTTTGTTAGAATGCCAGGAAATGCAGCAGGCTGTGGCGGGGTTTGTCGTGATACTTTTGGTCAATGGCTAGTGGGTTTTAGAAGGAACATGGGTACGACGAGTGTGTTGTGGGCAGAGTTGTGGGCGATCCCCACCGTGCTCTCGTTGGCTTGGAACAGAGGTTATTCTAGGATTGTAATAAAGAGCGATTCAAGGGTGGTTGTGCTGCTAATTCATGAGGGGTGTGGTACTTCTCATCCCTACGCTTCCATGATAAATCAAATTTAGGATTGGATGGCTAAGGGTTGGGAGGTTCGTTGCGTTCAAACTTGGCGTAAGGCTAACCAGGTGGCAGATTGTTTGGCGAACCTTGCTCATGATCTAGATCTGGGTACTCATGTTTGAGAGACTCCACCCTCTAGGTGTTTGAATTTACTTGTTTGTGATGTAGCGGGTGTGTCTTTCCTGTGTGTTTCTGGCTTGTAGTTTCTTTTGGGCTAAGCCCTCCATTCAACAAAAAAAAAAAAGAAATTTTCCATTTATAATATCTTTTTAATTATAAATAAAATAATTTTCAGTTTAATAATGCACGTGTAATGCACAAAAAAGTGTCTTTTTAAATATTTGTTTTTATAATATGAGTTTTATATAAAGTATTACTTTTATATATAATTGAGATTATAAATTTAAAATAATAAATCAAATTTTAAAATAAGAATAAAATTGAAAAAATAAAAGTGTAAACATAATATAATAATTTTAAGTTATAATTTAAATAAAAGTATAAAACACATATTTAATTTACTAAATGCAGATCACATTACTTCCAATTCTGTAATTTAAATCCATACTCCATTCAAATTATTATATAGTTGTATTAGTTGGCTTCAAAAAATAGTTGTATTAGTTCAAATATATTTTATTTATTTATATTAATTTATATAAAATAGTTAAAATCATTATGAGTCATTTATAGGCTTGGAATCATAATGACAAAGACTTAGTTTTTACTAGATTAATTATTTCACTCCCCACCCCCTCAACTCTATTCTTATCCAAATCGTCTCCTACTTCTCAAACATATATTTCTTTTCCAAATTTAATATTTTTTCTTGAGAGATGTGTGCACCTTGAACGTAAGTTATTTTTTGAAATTCCAGAATTATGATGATTTTATAATAATAGTTTATTGCTACCATAAAAAAAAATAGTTTATTGCCACAGATATGAATTTTAAAATATTTTAGATTAATTTTTTTTTGGTAAAAATTAAGTTGATTCTTACATATTTAATGCTTGAAATTACGACAATTTTTTTTGTCTATAATCATAAGTCATGCTCAACCGCTTCCCCATTAGGAGGGCACTCCGCTCATAATACCATAAGGCTTTGAAAACTCTGGAGACAAATGCTGGGGCACGATTGGTTGATTTTTTGGAGGCCTCTTGTTAGTTGTGCTGACTCTCCTTTGTTGGTCTTTTGATAGTGATTGTCATGGGATATGGGGCTAGCTGTTTCTTTTTTCGTTTTAGGGATTTTTGTAAAAAGTTTGGTCTAGACATGTTTTGAGCGGTTTTGCTGCGTTGGCTTGTCTTAGCTGTTACATCCCTTTTTCTATTGGTCTATGTATTCTTGATTATCATATCATATATGCCATTTTGTTTTTGAGAAAAATTGTCTATAAATTTTTACTTTGAAATAAAAAAATTTACTCGAGCATCTCATAATGCATTTATTTTAAAAAATATTTATGACATAAAAAATGTTAACATAAATTTATAAATTTTAAATTATAATTATTAGACAAATATTTTTTTAAGTGTTAATTTCTTTTATATTAAATTTAGTAATTTAATTTGAATTTAAAATTTCTTAAATTTTAGTTTAACATATATTGTGTTATAATATATTTATTTTGGAATTTATTATATTTAAATTAAAATCAAGAATAAAATCAATAGAAACATTCATTTATGATCAAATAGCGAAAACACATTATAAAATTATTTATAAATTAACTTTAAATAAAAACCAAGTAATTTTTCATACATAAATATTATATTGGGAAAATTTAAAATGTTTTAAGTTTCTTATTTTATAAATTAATTAAATGCTCACAAGGAGGAAGGGTGTTTTGCCATACCAATTTGTTGTAGCATTATGGAGGAAAATGTGTGATGGTTAGTACCTTTTGGCAGAGTTTGTGTTATGGTACTGGTTCAAGCTTGGGGTGTTTGATTTATTTTCTTTGAGGATTTTTGGATTGTTTCAAAGGCACTTTACTTTAGAGATTGTTGTACTTTTTTTCTTTCACTAGATTTTTATCTTATTTGGTTTTTCTTAGTAAGGTTTTAATGAAGCACAGTCTATTTGCTTGGTCTTTCAAGGGGGTGTGATTTGATGGTTTATGGGCGGCTGTGTCTTACCTAGCTAGTGAGGGTGTTGTCCTCATGTTTCTTTTCCCATTCAATTAGTAATATCCTTTTGCTTTCAAAAATAATAATTTATTAAATGGTTAAATTAAATAGTTTCCAAGCATATTTATTTTTAACTTATTAAACTTTATTCATTTAAATACATAATTAATTTGTCTTAAAGTTTTTAATGATGTAACATATTAATCGATTTTGATACTTAAGTTATGCTTTAATGTAAAACAAATTATCCTTATCCAATTAATAATTTTTCGGTAAGTTTTTATTCATGTTACGTGAGAGGATTGTTCTCATGATATTTCTTATTTATCAATAAATCTTTTTTGTTCTCGAAAAAAAAAGTTTTTATTCATGTAGCATATTGATACACTTTTGCTTTCAAAGAAAAAACATCTTTAAAGGTAAGGCTAAATGGTGTTTAAAAGATTAAGGTTGAAATAATTCAATATTTTGACTATGAATATTTTTGGGTTGAATAATAAGTAACATATTAATAAAATTCTTTCTTATCAAAATTTGAATAAACGTTAAAAAATAAAAAATCTGCATATAATTTATTGAGTCATTTTCATAGAAATTGCTAAATTAAATTAAATATTTTGATTTTATAGAAGTAAAAATTATAAATGTTATATTCATAAATTTATGTACATCTATACTGCTCTACTAATGAGAATTATAATTTTCTAAATAGTCTCCTTTGACTAGGTAAGTTGAAAATTGAAATATTCTATATTCATACTAAATATATTGTTAAATTATCTATCCTTTTAAATTCACATAAATTTGAAATGCTTAGGGTAACAATACTATCTTAAATGGATATATATATATATATATATATATATATATATATATATACTAAATGTAAATTACTATAATATAATAAGATATTATCAGAGATTCATTGTATTCTAAAACCTCTACTAACAAATGATTAGTTCAGGTGATACATGTTTAATTTTTCTTAAGCAAGGTTCAAGTTGAGTCTTGTAATAAAAAGGACGTTGATGAGGTAGGCTAGCCTCACCAAAATATGAATTTTCTTGGCTCGACCAATACTAGCTTCTCATAGAGAATAATTGTATCATACCAAAAAGATTCCAAGACATCTATAATGTATAATTTATTAATCATGTAAGGAAAAATCACCTTCTTACAACCATCTTCCTTTTCAGTCTTATTGCTTCCTTATCCAGCTTATTTGTTGACTTCCCCCTTAAAGTTTTTGTGTATAAATAAGACCACCTACATTTTGATAATAGTTGTAAAAGAGAGAAGTGGTGCAAGTTTTGTCGAGGTTTATTCTTTGTTGTTTTATGTGTCTTGAGGATCAGGTATGACTTTGAAACTTTCTTAGTTTTTCAATTCCATTTTATTTGCATTCATAATTTGAGTGATTCATTGTCTTTAGCAAAATTTATAGTATGTTTCGTTTTTTTATTTTAGGCTTGAGTTCAACAGAATGAAGTCAATTTCTACTATCTTTTGTGTGCGAACTAATTTTTTTGTATTTTTTCGTGGCTGATTTTGCTATGGAAAAAGTGGTATTAATAGTAAGTGTGGGTTTTTTCTTCGGGCATTTCATATGATTTTTTGAAGGGTGTCTTTGGCTCTGGTCAGACACTACTGCACCTTGTTACTTCTATGGATAATAACTTTTACCATTTTTTACCCAATCAATCATAGGTTTTCATATCTATTGAAATAGAGCATATTTAATTTATCTTAGAATTTTTTGCTTTCTTATACCATTTTCTTACCATCATAGGGAGGAAAAATATTGGTGGATTCCATATATATATATATATTCCTACCTTTTTCCTCAGCTCAAACAAATGGAAGAACTTATATTTTCAATCATTTTCTGTCGACCTTATTTTTTTCCCTTTCTTTTTATAGTCAAACAAGCATTGTAAAGAAATATATAATATGTTTTTTATTGGTGCTATCCATCTTTTTATACCCTTCAAACTTATATTTTCTTAGGTTTTTGTTGTCTTTGGTCTCAGGAAGACCAAATGACATTAAATAGTTTAAATATTTAACGTTAATTGTATAAATTTTTCTTATAATGAAATGAAATCATTTTTATTGAATTTTTTTGTGTTTAATGCATTTAAATTTAAAGTTTACATTTGTACCGTAAAACAATTTAAAGTAAGCATATGACTTAGATTATATTGAGTACTCTTTTTATATTTTATAAGTTAGATATGATGTTCTCATGGGAGTGTAGTTCTCATGAAGGGTTCTCAATCAATAATATATACCTTTTTGCTGTAAAAAAAAGTTGGATATGACGTTTTTAAAATCATTTTCGAGATGATACTTTTGCAGTATTTCACATGTTGAAGTTTTTCAGATTACTTACTTTATGATGCAAGGAATTGTTTTATTAATTAACTAGTCATTATCTATTATTCCATCTTTATACATGATCCTATATATTATTCCAATGTTCTCACGATTTTTAAAATACAGGGGTGCCAAATATTCTTAATCTTATTGTCTTCAACACCGCTCCCACAATGTCTTTAAACCTGCTCAAGTTATAGGATTCTATTCGACTACTGCATCCGAGCTTTTGTATTTGAGTGTGTTCATAAATATTCATCTAGTATATCAAAATGGAAGCTAGAACTACACTAAAGCGGAATGAGACTACTCGATGTGGTGTACATATAAGGGGAGCTTCACAACAAGAGTTGTGTCAACAACATTTTTGTGCATCACCAACAATAAACTTTGTCAATAGAATGAGATTGGGTGATTACAAAAGAAAAATGAACATTCTTGGTTCTGGTAGTGGACAATCCTATCTTAGATTTTATTTGAACTATAAGAAGAGTGCAAGACCTGAACGTATGATGTTCTACAATCATGGGGAATGGGTGGACTATCCTAAAGACATTGTTGACTTGGTTAAGAAAGATTTTGAAATAAAAAATGCAGCCATTGGGATAAGGTTAAATGGTCGTGATCTTATGCTAGATTTTTTACATGCATGTCAGATGGACTTAAAAACTGGTTTCATACAACCCATTGCTTGGATTGATAAGGTCGGGGGATACTTTTTCCCTGAAGTTGATGTTGCTTCTGGTGAAGAATCTTACAACTTTGGCGAGCAGGAGGGTATGAAATTCCATGTTGAAATTAAAATGAACATGGTTGATGAATTCCAGTTGAGGGAATGTATCGGTGAGTCCAATGCTTTAGTTAAGGATGCTCAAGTTAAAGTTAGAAATATGATGAGCATAATGGATTGTGGATATATTGGTGAAGAAATTGCGAAAAATGAAGAGCTAGGTTTAAGTGCATACACTGGATATGTACATGGAAATTTGGTTTTGGATTCTATACGGGATTTGTTTTGTAATGGAATGAGTATTATTGGAAATAATGATTTTGAGATAGTTGAGATATATCGGTGCTCATGCGCATCAATGCAAGTGCAGTCGAAGCTATTCCTAACGCAAGCTGAAATTACAAAAGAGTTACATGGGGATGCTAATGTTCGATATGCTTGGCTTTCTTTTTCTAAAGGAGAATTATCTACAATGATGGAGCATGGACTTGGGCATTGTGAACTATTTACAACCAAATGCACATATGGAGTTGGTGTCCATCTTGCGGCTATTAGCTGCCCTTATGCCAGGTTAATTTTCTTGCGATCAAATGTAAAAAATAACATCTTTTACATGCTACTAATAAAATTCAAGATTTCGTATTTCCAGTGCACGTTATTGTGATATTGATGGAAATGGTGTTCGACACTTGATCCTTTGTCGTATAATAATGGGCAATATGGAGCTTCTTTGTCCTAGCATTGGCACCAGCAATGTTCAGTTTCAACCCAGCAGCTCTGAGTATGATAATGGGGTGGATGACATCCAATGCCCAAGATACTATACAATATGGAATATGAATATAAGCACTTATATATGTCCAGCATTCGTTGTTAGTTTCAAGGTCTCTAGAGGTGTTGAAGGTATTATACATGTTCTTTTAGTTTTTTTTTTGGTGTTTTCTCTTAATATATGTTTTCCTAGCTGAAACAAGTTGTACATTTTTTGGTATTATCTAATTAGCACTCAATGAATTGACTAAAGGTAAACCAACTAATATCTACGATTCATTGTTTCCATTCAGATGAAAAAGTTATAAAATATTATGGTATTAGGAAACAAATTTGTATCCATAAATTTTTATCTCCCAGTGGTTCGCATTATCTTACATTCAATAAATTAATCACTTAACTATGTTCAATGAAATAACCAACATTCATGTTTTTAAGAAACGATGTATAGTAATACATGATGCTTTTTTGTAGGCTACTTTTGTGGAACTGTTGACAAGAATAATGTTTCTAGGGACAATTCTTCAGGAGCCAATTCAGACAGCCATTGTTCTGGTGATCCGGTACAATCAGCCTCTTCAGCATATAATGTAAGTTTCATATGGGTTTTGCATTTTATGTTTTTCTTCTGTTTTTGTTTCTCTTGGTAAAAAAGATTACATTATTGTTCTATTCTAAAAATACAAAAGTGGTTAGCTTGAAATGCCTCTATTTTATGGAAGATTTGTGGGTGGAACCAACAAATATGCAATAAATTTTAAGGGATATGATCATGTTACCATTTGTTTTTGTGTTTGGGTATATCTAATTCTTATCTCTTTTAAGGAATATAGCTCTTTCAGACACCTTTATTTTATTAACTCATTTGGGTTTTCTTAGTGTTTTATGTGTGAGGACATATTCACGTGTCCATGTACATCTTTTAGGGGCTTTGTGCTTTATATTTTTTTTTTTTAAAATCCTATAATTTTATTTTTGATTCCTATATGAAGAATTTTTTATTTTATTTTTGGAAACCTTAGGAAATAGCAGGAAATGGAGTTGCTTGCACCCAAAAAATTCCGAAATCTCCATGGATGCCTTTACATATGCTTATTGCTGCTATCAATGACAAGGTTCCTCCCAATGATATGAGTCTTATCAAAGAAAATTTTGAACTATACAAGGTATTACTGGTAGCTCCAATTCTTATATGTATGTCTCCATTGCATAAACGTCTCTAATATCTTGTTGTTCAAGTTCAGGCCAAGCAGATTTCCCGTGATGATTTTGTGAAAGAGATGAGGTTGATAGTTGGAGACACTCTATTGAGAGATACAATAACAACTCTTCAATTCATGGTTCATAATATATTCTTCTTCTTTTTCTCATTTTACATAAATATTTAATTGGACTTTGAAGTTTGAATTATTGTGCTTGTGAATTGTCTTATGTTGTGGTTACATCTCGGGGAATAACATATTAAGTATAACCATCTACAATTTTCATTTATTAAAGAAATAAATTGAGAAATATTATGTTTAGTATTCTATTACGTGGTTATGCGTCTTAAATGTTTAATTATTTACTTGCAGATACCGTCAAATGGTGAATTGACAAACACAAACTAGAATGAAGGACGAGTCTGACTACCTATGAGAACCTGAATAGCTTTGCATTAGGAGAAAACCATTATCAACTTTTTGTTTGATAGTCAACATGAAGTGTATTATTTTTTGCTAATAAAAACTATTTTTTCTTTACCTATTATTATTTATTTCTACCTAGAATTGTGGTACATGGTTGCTACTAGAATTTCATTTGAATTTGTTTTGTATCCCGTGTGTTAGACACCATGTAATAAGATTTCTTTAGTGGGATATTCGCTATTGATTTTTATCACTTCAAAATGAGAGCACTTCGTATTAAACTTGCATATTGTCTATTGGAATAAGTGAACATAATTTAACTTTCTAATCGTAAAGTTCAGAGTTCGGGGTGTCATTTTTTGGTAAGCCAATGAATATATATAAAAAGGATTAAAAGGGTACTCAAACCCATAGAACAAATAAACCCTACTTTATACAAGGATTAATAACCAAGGAAGCAACAAAGAAAGAAAACAAACAAAATGTGATAGATTTAACAAAGCCAGAGGCTACCACCGCCCACACAACAATGAGGGAACAAAAGAACAAGGCTCCAACGAACTTGCCAGGGAAGCAAATTCTCACAAACAAGTTCCACACCTCCAAACATCCAGCAGGGCATTATGCGTAATAGAGTAGAGGGTGAAACAAAGCTTCACGGTAATAGACAAAACAGGGCAGCAATAGAGTGGCATCGAGTTCGGGGTGTCATGATAGGGAAGAAATGAATGGTAGGTAGTTGTTCTCCTTATGTCTAGTATGTTGTATGAGCTCAATGTCGTAAAATGAAGAATGCTGGTTCTCAGTGCTCCTGTCATGAAGGGTATAACACTCAGTATGTTAAGTATTTGGTGCTACTAAATTGATATTAGGGAATGCATGGTGTTATGGAGCTATTATGCAGCAATTGAGGAATTATTGACATCTTGGTCCAAATATATCTAGCAATTGAGCAGTTGAGGAAGTATTTGGATTAAATTGGTAGGAATTATTGAGGAATGGCTATACACATGGAATTTCACTTTCTGTGATCTTTTAAGTGGTAATCAAAGATATGTTGCATCTTCTTCAAGTGGAACAATGTACCGCTTTGGAGTTTTCTATTCCCATTTGGGTTTTTTTTTTCTTGTTTGTTACCATTTTGGTTTTTTGTTAATGTTTTATTTGCACACATACACTTTGTTTGAAAAAAATATATTTCATTTTCCTAGTCTTTCCTCTCCGATGGATTCATCTTTGACCTATCTCCTTCATCGTGTCTAGTCTTTTTCCTGCTGCATATATTATCTTTCACATCTTATGTTATGATTACTATGAATAATATGCTAATAAGTCTAATTGTTCATTATGTTCCAGGACTTAACCTGATTAATTATGTATCTCTAATTGTTAACTCAAGAGTTGAGGGTTGTTCTACCCTTTATAAACACTTGTTTAGTCATATCTCTGGCCAATGTGAGACTTTTAGCACACCCCCTTACGTTTAGGGCTGGACATCTGGAGCGTGGAATGAACAACAACAACGAGTGACTCAAATATGAGAGGTCTTCACAATAAACAAATGGATCTAGGATAAGCTCTGATACCATATTAGAATTAGGGAGACCTAACTCAACTCAAAAGCTTGTTCAAGAGTTGAGGGTTGCTCTACCCTTTATAAACACTTGTTTGGCCATATCTCTAGCAAATGTGAGACATCTAACACAAATGATAATTATTCATATTGCTGAAGAACTTCATACATATCATAGAATGTTCTTCTCACTACGATAGGGGAGAAGAAAAGTAGGGGACATTGTTGAAGAACTTTTTATTGAAGTTACTGATGGTCCCTTTGAGTTTCAAAGCTTCTAGCAATTTTTTTTCTTGGAGTTGTCATCACCAGAAAGGGGATATTGTTGGATCATGAAGGATCATTCTCTAGGTTTTTATGATTAACAGTCTAGTGATGGAAATTTGTTTTTAGTAGTTGTTGTGAACTATTTTACAGGAAACTCACTGAAGAAAAGATCAACATTCTGAAGCATCATCAAAAGACATCAAGTTGTTGATCTTTTGCCTTGCTAAAGGAAATCGAGATAGCTGATACTATGTAGCTTAATTAATGAAGACATGAAAGAGAAAACACTATATTTTTCTTCAAAAGAAATAAATTAGATAAAGAACTTTTCATAAATTGCGTTTGACCTAATTTCTCCTTTTACGGAGAAGGAGAAGAGAAACTAAAAAACTGGACCAAACAGTAAATTTATCCAATTTGAGGATGTGGTCAATTTGTACAGTTTTTTTCTTCGAAATTAAAATTATATATATATATATATATATATATATTTATTGATGACAATATAGTCAAATGATATTCAAACCCCCTCAAAAGGAATAAAAAAACCAATAACCCAACCCAAAAAAGATAAACCCAAAGCTAGGAATGCACTAGAGAGGAAAAGAAGCCTTAGACCCACTAGACAAATCCCAAAGCATACCCCACTACCCCATAAAAACCCCAAAGCCAAACAACACCCAAAACACACTCGAACCCTAAGAAGGTCTATACGCGCCATGATCTGAGATGCAATCTGGGAGAAGGCTTCAGAATTTGAGCAATCATACTTCATGCCCAATTGCTACAAATTTTATTTGAGAGAAATTATTATTTTAATTTCATTCTGGGCAGATAAGTAATTAAGTATAGACTTAAATACTCTAGAGGTCCTTGGAGTTGTGTGGCGTACGAAAATAAGTCCCTGGATTTTTTTTTCCCGATTCCAGATCTCTGGATTTTTTTTTAATCGAAATAGGTCTCTACCCGTGTTTCATGTTTATGTGACTTTTTTTTACACAATCACAATTTCCACGTGGATTTCTTCTTTTAATTTTAATTTTCTTTTAACTTTCCATCTTCCTCAATCCTCTTCTTCATACTTCCATAAACCTTCAACCTTCAACCTTCAACTTCTTCTGCTCCTCTCTCCACCTCACCACTACCACTCCCTTTTTCTTATTCTTCGGCTCCTCCATCACACCAACTCATCTTCTTATTCAGATCCAGAAAAGGTTGAAGTCAAGTTCTCCTTCAAACCCAAAAATACCCTTCTTCACCAACCTCAGATTTCAGAACCCAAGCCATGTTTCTGATGAAGAGAGAGAGCCCCAATTTTTCTTCAAAAAATTAATGACCCACCATGATTTTAATACAGAGTCCACTGATAACAATTTAGAGAAACCAAATCATGTTTATTAATCAATAAGAGGAGAAGATTGAAAGCAATTCATGAGAAAATGCCCACTCCAACAAAAAGTTGTGTGTTGATTCACGAAAAATAGATTTTGTTTTTATGCGTGTGATGGAGAAAACCAGCTTGAGTGGAGATTCAGAGATCTAGGTGTTGGAGATTTTGGGCCGGAGAGAGGTGTGGTGGTGACGGTGGTGGGTTCTGGGTTGGTGTTGGGTAGTGTTAATGGAACTTGGTGTTTGAGTGTGCTACAATTGATGATGTGAGGTTGAGGTAAGATTTCAGTGAGATGTGTTGATTTTATTGCAAGATGAAGGATCTAAGATTTTGTGTTGATTTTTTCCCTGCTGCCTGATGTGGATCTGTGTTCTTGGTGATGAAGGAGGAAGAAGGAGGAAAGGTTTTTTTTTCTCGGTTTTTGTAAATCATTAACACACTTGGCATAAAAATAAAAAATAAAAATTCATGTGGAAATTGTGATTGTATAAAAAATGAGCCACATAAACATGAAACACAGGTAAGGGCCTATTTCAATTAAAAAAAAAATTCCAGGGATCCGGAATCGGGAAAAAAAATTTCAAGAGCTTATTTTCGTACGCCACACAATTTCAAGGACCTCAAGAGTATATAAACCTTAAGTATATATATGGACTCAATTTATGCATGGTTTTTGTGAGAAAAGACTAATTGAAGAACGGTTGGTTACTTGGTTTATGCATCCCCTTCCTTCGGCCTAGGGATGGCGATAGGTTTCGGACCCATAGAGTACCTGTAAAAAATACCCACCATGGGTAGGGTAAAAACCCGCTAAATGGGTACGAGTATTACCTGCAAAAAGTAGTGGGTATGGGGCGGGTTGGGTACTATAGTATCCAACCCGCCTCATACCCGCATGCACTTAATAATAATAATAATATATTAGCAATATATTAAAAATTTAAGTTAAAGTATAAATTTCTAACTTACTTTTTTTAAAATATAGGTGAGTAAGTAAGTTATTAATAATCATTGCTAATTTGTTCTCACTTATTTTTAAAATAAGTAAATTGATACTCTACAATTTTAGGACTATATTAAAAATATAAAATCATAAATTTAAAGTTATAACTTCTCGCCTATTTCTTCCAAAAGAATTATACTTAGTTTAATAATTATACTTGCTAAGTATTTGAATGATCTTTTGTATTTTAATTAATGTTTTCTATTTAATAAATTTTGTTGTATTTTTGTTTTCAATTTAAATGGAAATAGTAAAAATTACATTTTGGTTAAATAATTGTGGGTAATGGACACGAGTACGGGCACATAGGTTCCCACAGGATCCGGGGACGGGCATTCAAATTGTTACCCACGCGGATATAAGTACGGATATGTGTAATTTTTGAAAACGCGGGTATAAGAATGAGTACTATCTGCCACATAATATGGTTTTGGAGAAGAAGCCGAATGATATAAAACCGTAGGCGTTATCCTTTGTATAGTGGACAAGGCAAAAGTCGCAGTCCCAGAAGAAAGTAACTAGAATAGGACAAGCAGGAGTTCACGCGTGAAAGAGAAATGTTGAAGCAAATGGCAAGAGTTGTAACTTGAAAGAAAGGAAGGTGGGGATGCAGATATTGCAGCGGTAGCAGGCGCATAAAGTCATTACGAGCACAAACAGCCTCGGGTAGAGAGAGGAGTTCGAATTGGAAAATGATTTATGGACATACATATAGTATAAATATGCAACAGACATCTAGAGTGAGAAAAAAAAAAGTAACTAGTAACATGTTATAGAAGAAAAAGATAGATAGAAAAAATGAGATGTTTGTTTGTATGATGTCAACACTATTCGAATGTGGAGTGGAAGTATCATCACTTATTATAATATCTATGTTTTGATCGGCCCCACCAATTGTTCTTTCTTCTCTAGCTTGCTTTATGCTGTTTTAGGACAGACATACATTTGAAGGGGTTTGCATATTGCACCAGGGTTTCAGAGTGGCTCAGGAAATGCAATAATTAGTAACTGGACCAGCGTGCTTGCAAGGCTGAGAGATCAGAAAGAGAAACCAACACCATGAACTCTTGTCGGTTGTTTTGCAAGACAAAACTTGCAGTCAGTGTAGTCATCACTCATCACTCACTTTGAGTAGTGCAAAACAACCCACTCCTCTAACCTCTTCCTTTCCTACTTAATTAAACAACACCCCTTCTTCTCAGTTCTCACCTCACACCCGTTTTCTGTTAAGTGTTAAGTTGTTAAGATTGATCAGTTTCCAGATGTTTTTCTTATTCAATGTCATGTGTTTCAGGTCTTCTAATTAATGTCTCTATTTCCTCTTTCTATTTATCTCTCTCCTTCCAGGTGCAACTAACCTTTAATTTCTTTCTTCTTCAAATCTAAAGTCCAATAGTGCTGCAAAGGGAAGTCCAAGTTTAGGTACCCCAGGGTCCCAGTTGAGATAGTCTCATCTAAGTTCAATCAATTCCCAAAAAAATTGTCCATTTTTCCATCTCTCTCTTCATATTTTACTCTTGTTCAAAAGAATTGTCCTATGTATTAGTGCTACAATATACGGTGCTACAATATACGGTATAATTGATTCTACTGTGAAAATCAATTCTTGAGAAAAAACTTCTATCAGTAGTTTCTAAGTGCTAAAATTGATTTTGAAAAAAGAGAAATTGATCGAAACATTTCTATGGATGTTAGCATTGACTAGTGAAAGTTGATTAGCTGAGTTTAGTGTAGCACCCAAAACGTCAATATCAGGAAAAGCACAGGTAAGAAAAAGTTGTTGGTGAGCTACCTTAATTAGGGGGGATGAATTAGGGTTATACAGGAAGATCCAAAACCATAATCAAACAAAAAACATGATGGTCTAAGCAAGCCTAGATTAGAAACAAAGATAAAAAAAGGGATGATGAGATCAATTTAGCTAGGTTTTAGCCCTCCACTTTGATTAATTAGAACTTAGATTTGATTATGGAAATGAGAGAGATGCCTTCCACTTTGATATATAATCTCCCCAACAGAGATTCCTCTTCTCCATCTCTACCTTCAAGTAGTGATCAGCCTTCTCAAACTCACACAATAATCTTCAATCATCCACCTAAACTTTCTCATAACCACCACCATCATATTTATACCCCTTCTTCTACTTCTCCTCCTCTTCCACCAAACTCAGTTCAACTTCAACAACAACCCACAAGAGATCCAGATCCAAGTTCTTCTTCTTCTCTATTAATTAGATACAGAGAATGCCTGAGGAACCATGCAGCGAGATTAGGGAGTCATGTCACAGATGGATGTGGCGAGTTCATGCCAAATGGAGAACAAGGAACCCCAGAATCATTGATCTGTGCTGCTTGCGAGTGCCACCGCAATTTTCACAGAAAAGAGGCTCAAGGAGAACCTCAACAAGTTTCCAACTATCATCACAACAAAAGCAATGGTCAGAACAGGATTCACCCTTCTTCTCTGCATCATAAACATGGATTTTCTTCGTCACCAGGGTTGATGATGGGCTTTGGGGGAGGCAGTGGAGGCCCTGCAGCTGAATCCTCAAGTGAAGATCTCAACATGTTTCACCAGTCCAATGATGGAGGCCAATTATCAGTGCAGCCACCACTATCATCAAAGAAGAGGTTCAGAACTAAGTTCACCCAGCAACAAAAGGACAGGATGATGGAGTTTGCTGAGAAACTGGGGTGGAAGATCCAGAAGCAAGATGAAGAGGAAGTGAAGCAATTCTGCTCTCATGTTGGTGTAAAAAGACAGGCTTTCAAGGTTTGGATGCACAATAGCAAGCAAGCAATGAAGAAGAAGCAAATCATGTAAGCCTAGAGTGCTAGCTCTTCCAAAATTTATATCATCATCTTCATACATCTCATATTTTGTGTCACAACACATGCTATCACTTTTTTCTTTTTCTCTTCATTTCTCAAACTTATTATTTGGAGTAGCTACACCTCATAAGATTTCATGATTTATAAAGATAGCCTGATTTTAATTGAACACTAGAACATTTTGGACACACCTGTGATTGCTACGGAAAATGTTACAATGCAATATGCATATCCTTAGCATGTGAAAATTAATGCAGATAGGAATAGCTAGCTTGATGCATTATTTGAAAGAATTGAAGCTATTATATGTATTCTCATTCTCATTTATATTAATTACATGATTTGACCATTCAATTTTAATTAATCGGGAATCTTCTATATATGTTGTGTGCTCTTTGATAATCAAACACAAGCAGGCAATGAAAATATATGCACCAATTGAACTCTCACCTCTTCTCTAGGTAGACAGAAACTTCCCTAAAGGGGAAAGACTCCAAAAGTAGAAAGAATAAATTAGAAAACATATGAATGATTGCTAAGAATATGAATAATGCAAATCACGACAACCCTCTTTTAAGCTTATTATAAGCAAGTTTATGCTAGCAGTGAGAGTACTTATCATTTCAAGTTTATTTCAATAATCATGGAAGCCTCGGTTTGTGAACCAGCTCACTTTCTTGCAAATCGAAGTTGAAGAAAATAGGATCCCCCACACACCCAATCACACAATTTTGTCCTCTAATGGGTTACCGACAGATGAATTACCAGACAGCTTCCGCTCTTTTAGGGACTAGCCTTTCTGAAGTACTGATTGAGTGTGGTCTACCATCAAGATATAATCAAAAGAAACAAAGGCTGGATAAAAGAGATGAACATGGATGACGGAGGGAGATTTCACGCATTCTATATGTGGGGAAAGGGTAGCTCAGCTAAGGAAAATGAAAGGAGTTGCAGAGTATCATGGTTCAAACTATGACGAATGAACTAATTTACTAACAATTAACAACTAACATTTGCTTATAAAAAAAAGCATTCTATATATTTAAATTAGCTTTGTGTTTTGTTATATGTTCAATACCAATTCTGTCCATGTTATGAGATGGTTGGTAATGTGAGAAGGTAAGAAGGTAAGATAATTGGGTGATTTCTCATTCATTTGAAATAGGTATAAATACCAAAACAATACAATCAAAGTCAACTAGCTAATTATGCACAACATAATTACAGGGATCTAATTGCTTAATTACAGGAAAGGAATATATGCATATCCTACTCTATCACACCCCCGCAGTCGAAGCGGGAGGTTCACTAACGCTGAGACTGGTACGAAAATTATCAAAGAGAACTCGAGGGAGACCTTTGGTGAAGATATCAGCAATCTGGTGACGAGAAGGAACATGAAGGATGCGTGCTTTACCACGAGCGACCTTCTCTCGAACAAAGTGAATGTCCATCTCAATGTGTTTAGTGCGCTGATGCTGGACAGGATTGCCAGATAGGTGGATGGCACTAACATTATCATAGTAGACCAAAGTAGCCTGAGAGAGAGGAAAGTGAAGCTCCAAAAGTAGGTTGCGTAGCCAACATGATTCAGAAACCACATTAGCAACGCCTCGGTACTCAGCCTCAGCACTGGACCGGGAAAGCGTGGGTTGTCTCTTGGACGACCAAGAAATGAGGTTGTCGCCGAGGAACACACAGTAGCCAGAAGTAGAGCGACGAGTGTCGGGACATCCACCCCAATCTGCGTCAGTGTAGGAAATAAGCTTCTCGATAGGAGAAGGATAGAGATGCAAACCAAACTGTAAAGTGCCCTGAACATAACGCAGGATGCGCTTCAGCGCAAGCATATGCTCTGTGCGGGGGGCATGCATGTGAAGACACACCTGCTGAACAGCATAAGAGATGTCAGGACGGGTGAATGTGAGATACTGCAAAGCCCCAACAAGACTCCGATATAAAGTAGGATCATCACACAGAGTACCAACAGAAGTACTGAGTTTCTGCTTGGTGTCAACTGGAGTGGCAGAAGGATTGCATGATGCCATACCGGCTCGAGCAATAATGTCACGTGCATATGTACTCTGACTGAGAAAAAGTCCACCTGCATGTCTGGTGACAGCAATGCCCAGAAAATAGCTCAACGGTCCCAGATCCTTCATAGCAAACTCGGAGGCAAGAAGGGCCATGATAGATTTGCGAAGGTCATGAGAGGAGCTGATGAGGATGATGTCATCAACATAGAGTAGGAGGTAAGCCATGTCAGAGCCTCGTCTGTAGATGAAAAGAGAGTGATCAGAGGTGCTATGCTGAAAACCAATGGTGGAGACATAGTCGGCAAACCGCTGGTACCAAGCGCGAGGCGCTTGCTTCAACCCATAAAGGGATTTCCGCAGGCGACACACATAATCAGGATGAGTACGGTCACGGAAACCTAATGGCTGATGCATGTAGACTGTCTCATGCAAATCACCATGGAGGAAAGCATTCTGAACATCTAGCTGGTGAATGGGCCAAGATCTAGAGAGGGCAATGGTGAGTACTGTGCGAATGGTCGCTGGTTTCACCACATGACTGAAGGTCTCATCACAATCAACACCTGCAATCCGTGACCTGTCATCACCTACAAGACGAGCTTTATAACGCTCAAAACAACCATTAGCTTTCGTCTTATGACGAAAAATCCACATGCAGCGAATGATATTAACATCACTAGGACGAGGAACCAAATCCCAAGTTTTATTTCTAATTAAAGCATCAAATTCAGACTGCATTGCGGATTTCCAATTTGGGTCTGAAAGAGCTAGCGTCGGGTTTTTGGGAAGAGGTGAGATAGTGGGATCATCAATGGTTACAGAAAGGTTGTAATTTGTTAATGGTAGTGGAAGGAACCAAAGGATAACAAAGACAACCGAACACGCGTAGATGTGTGTAAGACGGGTCACGGCGATACAGAAGTTGAGTGGGAGAGAGATTGGACAAAGATTTCCGGGGAATGATATTAAGTAGATAGGTAGC
This sequence comes from Lotus japonicus, assembly GCF_012489685.1. Classification (NCBI taxonomy): domain Eukaryota; kingdom Viridiplantae; phylum Streptophyta; class Magnoliopsida; order Fabales; family Fabaceae; genus Lotus; species Lotus japonicus. Next base: position 17,131,398 of record NC_080044.1, read on the forward strand.
CATTTGAAGGGCATGATGCCAAAATGACGGAGGAACAGACGCATGAGCGAGAAGAGTGCGAATCATGTTGTTGATGGTGCGTATTTTGCGCTCCGCCTTGCCATTTTGAGAGGATGTATGGGGGCAGGAGAAGCGAAAAATAAGACCATGAGCAGCACAATGAGCATGAAAAGAGTTATTGTCAAATTCTCGCCCATTATCACATTGAAGACATTTGACATTTTGGGAGAAGTGCGTGCGGATGTGATTCGACAGAGAAGTGAACATTTCAAAAACTTGAGATTTATTACTTAAGGGAAACGTCCACAAGAAATCCGTAAAATCATCTAAGAATAATACATAATACTGATGACCGGCGGAAGATAAAACAGGCGAAGTCCATAAATCACTGTGTAAAATGTCAAAAGGCATCACAGTAACATTATTAGAAGAAACAAATGGCAACCGAACATGTTTACCAAACACACAAGACTCACAAACGGTGCTAGAGTTCAAATGCTCATAACTAATGAATTTATTACTACTAAGAGACTGCAAGGCAGAAGAACTAGGATGACCAAGACGATTGTGCTAGAGACTCTAAGCTAGACCAGCAAATGGAAAGGACGGAGTAACTGAGTATAGGTTGCCAGGACTATTACATCTCATGAGTGGAATCCCCGTCTGAAAATCATTAACCGAAAAACCATATGGGTCAAAACAAACAGAAACATTGTTATCAGTAGTGAGTTGTCGCACAGAAATCAAGTTTTTAACAATTTATGGTGTGTGCAAGACATGGGATAGGGTCAAAGGCTTCTGTTTATGGGAGGTGGGGAGGGTGGTGTGTCCATAACCCTGAATTGGAATACCCTGTCCGCTACCAACATACAATTTCTGATTAAGATGACTTAAATTAGAATAAGACGTGAGATTACCTAGCGATGCTGCTACATGAGATGATGCTCCAGTGTCCATGTACCAGGTGCTGTCCGGAGGAGCAAGTGTCATGGTGTGCATGGCAGTGGCAATGTCAGTGGGCATGGGTGAGGTCGAAGCAGCATAAGCCTGAGGACGTGGGCCCAAGATGCCGAGTTGTCGAGGAGGGGCAGAAGGACGAGTCCACTAAGAGGCAGGGTATGGGCACGGAGGCAAGGCACGACCCATGGAGGCGGGGCCCATCCCCAATGCTGGTATGGAAAGTACTGCGGCTAAGGTGGCATCGGAGGAGATGAGCCCTGAGAGGTGCCACTGCGGGATCCGCCACCGTTGCCACGATTCCCACCACGACCTTTAGAGTTGTGGGATCGAGAACGATTGGAGGACTTACGATCAGAGCTCTGAGAAGAGGCATTAGAAGGACACGGATGAGTAGCAACATAGGCAGCAAGAGGCTCAGCAGGTTTCATCTTAGCCATACCAGCTTCCTCCAAGGTAAGCATAGAGCGAGCCTGATGAAACGAGGGGAGCGGATTGCTCTGGCGAATCAAAGTGGCAACACCCTTGTAAGCATCAGTGAGACCGGAGATGAGCTGCAATACCAGACGATGATTGTTCACAGGAGCCCCAACATCACGGAGCTGGTCAGAAAGCGTCTTCAGACGCTGACAGTAGGCGACAACGGTCGGAAAAGCCTCCATGCGAATAGTAGAGAACTCCTGCTCCAGGGTGACAGCACGGGCGTTCTGATTATCGTGAAAGAGATCCGCCAAACGCGTCCAAGCGGTGAAAGCAGTGGAGTCAGGCTCCATGATGGTAGTCATTAGGTCATCAGAAATGGTGGAGTAAATCCACTGAAGGACCGTGGCATCCAAAGTGGCCCACTGCTCATAAGTGGGGTCAGTGACGGGCGGAGGAGGCTTGTCTGCAACAGGGACAATGTGATGTAGAACCCGATGGGAACGGGCATGAATGCGGAAAAGCTCCGCCCAAGTGCCATAGCGGTCTGTCTCCATGGCAAGCATAATATGAATGTTATTCCTAATGTTCGAAACAACAAGCGTCGGGTGAAACTCAAGCTTGGCCGGTGGGGCAGGAGGAGCCACTGTAGGGACCACCGTAGGAGTGGTGGCGGTCACGGGGTGCTCTCCGATGAGATTGGAGAAGACATGGTGGTGAAGGGTTGGGCCAAGAGTGGAGGAAAAAAAAAAGAGTTTTTTTTTTGTTTCTGGGTGGTCTGGGCGAACCGGAATCAGAAAACGGGTTCGGTTGAACCGAGTGAGCAAGGACTGGTCTGCACGAACCAGCTAAAGAAAAGGGCACGTGGCTTGGCACGTGCTTGTCTTCACGGGCAGACAAGAAAAGAAGCACGGGTCAGAACTTCTTCACGGGTCAAGGCAACCTGGAAGGAAAAACAGCGAACGGCGAGGTAAAGGAGAGGAGCGGCACGGCGCTGTGGAGGGTGCTACCGGAGGGTGGCGGCGCGACAGTCAGAAGAAGGAGCGGCGACCGTGGATCCGGGGCGTGGCGGCTGGGCACGTGAGTGGGCAGACGCAGAAATAGAGTGCGGCGTGGCTGTTGCGGAACAGCGGGGCAGCGTTTGTTGAACGGCAAGGACGAGCGGGGTAACAATGGAGAGAGAGAGAGAGCACGCAGAGGTGCTGGGCCGGCGGCTGCAGGAGCGACCCAAGGGAGAGGAGGCCGGCGGCTGAAGTGAAAAGCGGAAGCAAGAAAGGATCACAAATTAGGTCGTAATACCATGTAAGAAGGTAAGAAGGTAAGATAATTGGGTGATTTCTCATTCATCTGAAATGAGTATAAATACCAAAACAATACAATCAAAGTCAACTAGCTAATTATGCACAACATAATTACAGGGATCTAATTGCTTAATTACATGAAAGGAATATATGCATATCCTACTCTATCAGGTAAGTTAACTCATCTAGTAGCTTCTTCCGAGGTCAGAATTAATTTTGGAGCTAGAACCAAATCAGTTTCATAGGAAATGAAATCGTCGTCAATAAACTCCAAAGCTTTGAAGTACTTGTAGAACATTACATTAGATGCACTTCCTAGATCTATAAATACTCGTTGAACTTCAACATTTGCAATGGTGGCTAGCTAATATCATCATCGGATCATCATGGTCAGTTATTATTCCTTCAAAATCTTCATTGCAACAAGTGATATTGGATCGGCCAAGATACCTTCTATATTCACATATTTAGCACCTCTTGCTCGGAATTCCTCCATGCTTTCCTCATTTAATCTTCCCAGTGTATTAGAGGTCTTTGGTAGTCCCTTGCTAGAGAGCTCGTCCCGTCCTTCAATAAAATGGGAAGGAAGAGAACTGAACCAACGCAATGCACCTTTCCTCAAGGTCAATGAGCCGTGGCTCTAGCAAACAAAACATGAGTAAAGTATCCAAGTTTTTCCAAGATACAATTCTATCTTTGTTGGCTTCTTGAATCCCTGGGAATATCCACCAGCATAATCTCTTATGAAAACAGGTTCTTGATCTTGGCCAAAATTATAGCGGTTTGACGTATAAGATTCGTTATGGGTTACGATTCTCACATAACTATGTTGAACCTCTTCTTGTTTCTTCCGAATATTTGTTCGCAAGTGGCGAACAAATTTCTCAATAAGATGACTAGCTAGCAATATTGGAGTTCTCCTCTCTTTGCGTGCGTGAAACATGTGCATACTTATCCAAGTCCTCAATGCAACGTTCTGGTCGCTAAATCAAACCCTCTTGAATTGGAACATGGTCTCCAATTTCTTCTTCTTCGTGAGAAGGAAATTTCCTATGTTTTGATTGTAGCATTCTAAGAACTTATTATTTTGTTGGAGTAGAATCTCTTTGACAGGGTTGTCAATGTCCTTGTGTGTTGTTAGATTCTTGGGTTTTTGTGGTTTAGGTGGTTGAGGGGTTTGTGATGTTGTCTTGGCTGCTCCTTTTTTTTTTTTTTTTTTCTCTTTTTCGTTGGTTGGCTTTGGGTTGTTTAGGCTAGGTTGTTTTTGAAGCTTTTACGCTTCCGATCTCTTTGTAGATTGTGACATCTCGTTAATTATCAATAAATTCTTTTTTGCTTTAAAAAAAAAATCCACGACAATGGAAGTACATTAAAAAAAACGCTATGACGCTCAAGTTAACTTAAGAGTAGAGAATATACCAAATTCTACAAGAACAATACACGAAAAAATGATTTGTCTAAATAGCTTACACTACAATGAAACAATATTTATAGTGTTCGTCTGATCAATTGTGAGGGTGGTTAACCATTTGAGAAACTTTAACTTTGATTAAGTTAGTTTGATCATAGTTCTAACAACTTAACTTTATAATTAGCCAGTTAGTATTTAGAAGAATTTAAACCATGCTCTGTATTGATTCTAACTCGATCTTTAGTCATCCTGACCTACCAACTTGACTAATATTGGTCATGTAGTCACCAGTGTATTAGTAGGCTATGTGGTTGTTTGTACCAACAAAACACTCCTCTTTTTTATTATATTGTTAAATATTCTATTTTGCAGAATATTATTTGATAAAGCTATTATTATTTTATATAACAATATCTTCCTTCTATGATTCTTGAATTGTTTTAATCTAAAATAAATGTCTTAAGACATTTAAATTCCATTCCTTTTTTTTGTTTAAGTGATAAAAGTTAGGGATCGTATGAATTAGGTGAAAGAGGTCTAGAAAATGGTGCAATTTATCTTTTCGATATACCAAAAAAAATTTCATTCCTTTTTATCATATAATGCTTGAAAAATAACTAATTTTTCAAGAGTAGTGGGACAAAATACATCAATGTACCCCTCTCCCTAGAAAAGAAAATGAAAAACAAAAACATATTCGTTATACCGATGCTGATATAACTCTCGATATAGCTGAGGCTTTGCCAGGAACACAAAGCTCTCTATCCCTATATCTTCCACCTATCATGGTATTTTATTCACAATCTAACTAAATGTCCCTAGTAGCCTCCACAGAACTTTGCAACCTTCTACTTAGTTAAGTCACTGTTTTCTTTGCTGACTGGTATGCACTCTCCACTTTATCTTTAGCGTCCTCATAAGCCACTTCTGCTTTGTCTTTAATGTCGTAAGCCTTGTCTTTTCCATATGAAAATGCTTGTTGTGCGGCTTCAGAAGATGGCTGTGGAGCTGAGGCAAAAGGTCCTGATGTATAGACAGAAAGCAACGGACTCAAGTTCAATAACACTTCAATAAAGAATATTTTTTTTATAAGCAATCTTCAATAAAGAATATGAGAGGACAAATTTCAACACGCTAATCGCAATTGATTTTTTTTTTTTTGAAAAATCAACACATTAAAATGTGATTATTTTTTTTTAAAATAAATCAATCATAAAAAGTATATTGAATTGTTAGCATTTTTCATGCAAGAAATGTCAATGAAGAAATACCAGGTGCGGGTGCTTCCACCGGAGCACCAAGTCCGGTACCAAATCCAGTTTGTAAATTCTCGGTGGTTCGAGGCAATACTGGTTCATCGTTCCTGTAGGGCCCGAAAACACTGACAATAAAATTCGATCAGTTAAACAATTGTTCACGTAACAAAAAAGGATTAATTGAATTCTCTATTGAGTCGTTTGACTAAATCAAACGATTCATGTATTTCATTAAGATCGGACAAATATTCTAAATTCACCTAAATAAGAAATGTGAGCTTTTCAACTACATTAGACGACGACTCATGTATTTCATTAAGTTTGGACAGCAGAAATAAACTTAAATTTCAGTAAATAAAAGAGAAGAGAAGATGATGCTTACTGGGAAAACTTATCATAAGCCCAGGAAGCAAAAGAGGGAGGAGAATCCGATTTTTGGGAGGGAGAAGGCGAAGTGGCGGGGGAATCTGGTCTGCAAATTCCAACGCACACGGCGAGGCACAGCACAACCAGAACAATCTTTGCGTTTCCCATCTTATATATTCTTCTTGTTTTTTTTTTTCTCTTGTCTTTTTCTTTTTTTGTAATTTTCTCTTTGTATATACAGCTCTTTTTTTATGTTTTTTTATTCTCTCCCTTTTATTTGATGAGAAACAATGTTGCATGGGGAGTATATATACAGTGAGAAACGTTGACATGGATGGTGTTGCGGAGTAAACGGATCACAAAGCAATATTGATGGTTGTAACGGGTTTTTCTCCTCCTTGTGGGAGATCTTAGTCCTTCTTGACCATGAAAGTAATTTAGTGCTTGAAATGGTTTCTAGGCTTCCTCATCGAGGTGGAAAGTTTTGCGTGCTGTGCTCTTGCAATGAACGCTGCTATTAGGGTACTAAAATTCGGTGGTTAAGAATATCAATTGATTTAACCATAAAATTTTGAGTAAAAACCCAATTTTAATTCATGTTTAGGAAGCTGTCAAATATCTTCTAAATACATGACTTTCGCGAGGGTTTAAATTTGTGGGAATCTAACTTATTTATTGCGAGTCCGACATCTTACCCTTGCATTTTGTGTTAAGTAATATGCATATATTATTAAAAATTGTTACTTAAGTTAAATATGTGGATTGAATGGAAGATTTGTTTTCTCAATCTTTGTGTTTTTATAATAAATATAAAACTATGCACTATTAAACACAAAAGAACTTGTGGCCTAATGATATACAATTCTTTTTGGAACTACAAGGTCCAAGGTTCAAACCATAGTGGAGACAAAATTTGTTTCAAAAATAATTTTTTCTAAAAATCATTGACCGACCGGTTTTCCCGGTTCTTGACCGGTTCAACGGTCCAACGTCCGGTTCAATGACCCTGACCGAACTGGCCACCTATACGGTTCCTAATTGAACCGGTTCGACCGACCATTTCGGTTCGGTTTTCTTAACACTGAGTTGCTAGCATCTCTTTGAGTAATAACCCAGTTTTAGTTCATGCACTTTTTATTTTTATTTTTGTTTGGAAATCGTGGTAGTTCCTTTCAAGATATGACTTTCTTGAATTTTGAACTTGTGCCTTTCCACTTAGGGGGATCTGATTTACTTAAAACTTGTTAAGATCTAACTTGCCAACCACTAGGAGATAGCTTTGTTAATATCCTTTATCAATTTAATCATTTAAAAACAATTTTTATTCATCAAATCATTGAGAGCGTGTACAATAATGCCAATATTCTTCCATAAATGAGATAGCATGAATCTCTTTACCTCCGGTGGTGATGCACAACCACACACATATATTTAGGTGATTGACTTTTTTTAGAGATTAATCTCATGAGTCAACTCAACTCTGACGAACTAGAATAACTATATATATATATATATATATATATATATATATATAGCTTGTTTCTGTAAGTACTCTGAGTTTTCATATTTTCATATTTGCAAAATGTTTTTTATCTTCCGCACCTTCTGGTATCAGAGCCTTTTCCCGTGAGGGAAGGGTTCTGGAATCAGTAGTTAATTTTTGTTGGATCAATCTTTTGTTTTTCTGCAACTTTATTTCTTCTTACTGTTTTCGTTAATCACTTTGTTTATCCTCAAGTTCTTAAGACTTAGTGTGAGGTATCCCTGGAGTCTAGTGGTCCCGACAGTAAAGCCTGAGAGGTAGTGAGACCGTTGGTTTAGCTAGATTGGGAAGAAACACTATTATTAAGATACTTAAGTATATAACATGGCTAGATTAATCAAAACCCTAAGTGAAATGAGTTTAGGAAAGAACAAGCAGATCATGATTCCATCAACATCCAACTCTGGTTCTAGTAACCAAGATCAAGAACTCTCTAGGGTAGCCCAACAAGAGTTAGAAATAGCTTCAATAGAAAGAGCACTTCAAAATTGGTCAATCCCTATAGTCAAAAAGAAAGAAATTTATAAGCAACATACTTTATTCAATAGATCAGATGATTCTATTTTTACGATAGAATGTTGTCAACATAGTTCTGATCATACAAGTACTATAAAATTATTAAATGAAGATGTTTTAGATCAACACATCAAAGATGGTTTTAATTTCATTCATGTAGGTTTAATACAAGTAGCCGCCAAGCCTAACTTTCGTTTAGGTATCAATTCCCCAATAATAGAAATGTTAAGAGATATGAGGCTATTAAAGCCACAAGATTCATTAATTGCGGTCTTAGAGTCAAATCTTCATGATGGTCCTGTCTTCTTTAACTGCTATCCAAATTATGCTATGAATCTTCAAAATAGTTGGACAAAAAATGCCATACAATTAGATTTATTAGCAAATAATGATATATTTGAAGAAGAAAGTGATCCTTTCTCAATAATATACAGAGTATATTATAAAGTTTCAAAAATCAATTATAATTTTAAAGCTTTAAGATCATCCCCAAAACAAGAAACCATTATGTTAGAAGCAAATCTTAAGAGATCTTTAGTACAAGTTCCAAAGAAACTTACTCATGAAGAAGTTATGAGCAATGTTCCAGAGGAATGGGTATTCAAGAATTCTCTACCCCAACCAAAGGTTCATAATACTCAAGTAAGAGAATTGTTTCAAGAAGGAGTAAATCTCACTTTAAGAATGAATAGGTCAAATTCATTTAGTATTAGAACTCCTCAACAGTTATACCGAGTAGATCTTCCAAGATCTTCTGTATCATCAAAACTTAAAGGAATAGATACAACATCGAGTCCTAGCATAGCAACCCCTATATATCAAGATGAAGAATCTAGTAACTATTCTCCAACACCATCTCAAATCAACATGTTAAGTAGAGTAAAATCTAGTTTTGAAATAAATAAAGATTTCATTAGGAAATATTTTATGGCTGAATACAATAAAGATAAAAGATTATGGTACTTCAAGAATTTTAGTAAGCTAGAAACTGAAAATCTTAGAACCTTATATTATGAAGAGATGGAAGTTTCTGAAACAAACATCTATTTCTTTGATTGATTCGAAAATTATTGTATTAAAAACAACCTTAATTATCCTTTTTGGAAAAACGTCAATCCAATAACAAAAATAGATACTATCTGGAAAACTCCTGACAATAATACCATTACTTCAGAATACCCTCCACAAACTGGAGTCAAAATAGCAATAAAAGATGGTCAAGAAATCGAAGCATCTCCTTATAAGGTAGAAGCTAACAAAGTCCATCAGCAATTAAATTTTGCTAATACTATGTTAACAGTTATGTCAAAACAATTAGGAAGAATAGAGGTTCAAAAACCTGAACCATCTACATCCAAAAAATCCTCTTCATCATTTACTCTAGGAAACCCTTTACAGACTCCTATTTTCAAAATTCCTCAATACACCAAGGAAGAATTTAATTCCTTTAATCTCTCAGGGAGTGTAGAAAAATTGAAAGAAAAGTTAAATAAGCTTTCAATAAATCATTTAGATAAAGATTTAAATATCAATAAAATTAGAAAGTTTGGTCCAGATAACAACACAAGAGCCTACTATCCAAGACCTTCTTATTCTGACATGAGATTTGAAGAAAGAAGAGAATTCGTTCAAAATACCTTTAGTGGAACTAGCCTCGATGAATGGAATATCGATGGCTTTAGTGAACAAAATATACTAGACATTACTCACCAAATGATCATGGCCGCCACGGCCTATAAAGTTCATAACAACACAGATAGAAATGCAGCATTAATGATTACTCATGGCTTCACTGGTCAGTTACGTGGCTGGTGGGACAACATCATGACCCCTGAAGATAAATCAACCATATTAGAAAAGAAAAAAGAAAATGGAGAAGAAGATGCTGTAGCAACATTAATATATACTATTATACTTCATTTTATAGGAGATCCCAGCATATTTAGAGAAAGAGCTTCAAGCCAGCTCTCTAACCTCTATTGTCCTACCATGTCTGACTACAGATGGTATAAGGACACCTTCTTCTCAAAAGTGACCCTAAGAGAAGATGGCAACAACGCCTTCTGGAAGGAGCGCTTTATTGCCGGATTACCTAGATTGATGCAATCAAAAGTATTAGATAATTTATCACTTTTCAATCAAGGGAATCCAATAAACTTTGGTTCACTATCATTTGGACAACTCCATAATACTATAGTACACACAGGAATACAAGTTTGTACTGACTTCAAACTTCAAAACAAAATGCAAAAAGATATGCAAATCTCAAGAAAAGAAGTAGGTAGCTTTTGTGAACAATATGGAGTAGAACCTTTACAAGCTCCTAGTTCAAAAGCTAGAAGGATTAATAGATCCAAGACCAAGCCTCAGGGCTATAAAAAGAGAAAACCATTCCAAAAGAAACCATATGAACAAAATCCTTCTACTCAACAACCTACAAACAAAAAAAATGTAAATCCTAAAAAGAAAAATGTCTGCTGGAAATGTGGAAAGCCAGGACATTATGCAAACAAATGTAAAACTCAACAAAAAATAAATGAATTAGATTTAGACCAAAAACTCAAAGATAGTCTAATCAGTGTTCTCATTAATAGTGAAGACCCTCACTACTCTTCAGAATATGAATATGAAGGAGATGAAGACCAAGATATAAATCTGGTCGAATACTCATCAGACTCTCATTCTTCTTCAGAAGAAGAAAGAGAATGTGTCAAAGATAGTTCAGGATTCTGTGATTGTGCAGGATGCTTAGGACAAAATATCAATATGCTAACACAAGATCAAACTATGAGTTTGATCTCTATAATAGACAAAATGGAAGATTCTCCGTTGAGAGATGAATTCTTACAACAACTAAATCTTTTAGTCAAAAAGGAAGAAACTTTGAAGAAAGATATAAGTCCTCCAATAAATAGTATGAATGAAATCTTTAACAGATTTCGACCTAAGCCAACGATAACTTTATCAGATCTTCAAGAAGAAGTGAAAATATTGAAAGAAGAAATTAATCAACTAAAGCAAAATGATCTTAGCTTAGAATTTAGATTAATAGAACTAGCTGGGATAAAGATTATTGAATCTCAAGAAACTTTAGCTAGTGCTTCAGGAATAAAACAAATTCCTGATAAAAAGAATGAAGATAATAATAGTCAAGAACCAAATGAAAATTACCTTAATCTTCTTAATTTAGTTATAACTCATAAATGGCATTCTGAGATAACCTTAGTCATTAATGATTTTCGGATCAATATAGTAGCCTTAATAGATAGTGGCGCAGATATCAATTGCATTCAAGAAGGGTTAATCCCTACTCAGTTTTATGAAAAAACTAAGGAGGGAGTCAATAGTGCAAATGGATCCAAAATGAACATTCAATACAAACTATCAAATGCCAAGATTTGTAAAAACCAAATCTGTTTTAAATCTTCATTTGTACTAGTCAAAAACATGACAGAAAAGGTCATTTTAGGAACTCTGTTCATCTGCCTTTTATACCCTATCGATAAAATAGATGAAAAAGGAATAGTCACACAAGTCTTAGGAAAGACTATTACTTTTCCATTTATAAAACCTCCCCAGGTAAAAGAATTAAATTTATAAAAAGAAATCTCCACCTCCAAAATAAATATGATCTCCAGGAAAAAGAATCATATTAATTCTTTACAAAAAGAAATAAAATATTACAAAATAGAGGAACAACTCAAGAGATCTAATATTCAAAAGATTATTAAGAATTTTCAAAATCAGATAGAAAAGGATCTATGTGATTTAAATCCCATGGCCTTTCATCATAGAAAGGTACATACCATAGCCTTACCATATATAGATGAATTTAATGAAAAAGATATTCCTACAAAAGCCCGACCTATTCAAATGAATGAACAATATTTAAAATATTGTAGAGAAGAAATAGGAGAATATCTCAATAAGGGCCTGATTCGTCACTCCAAATCTCCTTGGAGTTGCATAGGGTTTTATGTCCTGAACGCTTCTGAGTTAGAAAGAGGAGCTCTTAGACTAGTCATTAACTACAAACCCTTAAACAAAGTATTAAAATGGATAAGATATCCATTACCCAATAAAACAGATCTCATTAAAAGATTACATAAAGGAACAATATTCTCAAAATTTGATATGAAGTCAGGGTATTATCAAATTTCGGTGAGGGAGGAGGATAGATATAAAACCGCCTTCGTCGTCCCTTTTGGTCATTATGAATGGAATGTTATGCCACAAGGTTTGAAAAATGCGCCTAGTGAATATCAAAACATCATGAATGATATATTTTATCCATACATGGATTTCACCATTGTATATCTAGATGATGTCTTAGTATTCTCAAAAGGTATAGATCAGCATGTTCAACATTTAGAAAAGTTTATAGAAATCATTAAGAAAAATGGATTAGTAGTTTCAGCAAAAAAGATGAAAATCTTTGAAACCAAAACCAGATTTTTAGGTTATGAAATTTATCAAGGGCAAATTACCCCAATACAAAGATCTTTAGAATTTGCAAAAAAATTTCCAGACGAATTAAAAGAGAAAACTCAATTACAGAGATTTCTGGGTTGTGTTAATTATGTAGCAGACTTTATCCCCAACATAAGAATAGTTTGTGCCCCTTTGTTCAAAAGACTTAGAAAAAACTCTCCGCCATGGTCTGAGGAAATGAGCCATAGTGTTAGAGAAGTTAAGAAATTAGTTCAAAGTTTACCTTGTTTAGGAATACCAGATCCAGATGTCTCATTAATTATAGAGACAGATGCATCAGACTTAGGATATGGTGGGATACTTAAGCAGGTAAAACCCCAATCTTCAAAAGAGCAAATTGTTAGGTACCATTCAGGTATTTGGCATCCAGCTCAACAGAAATATTCCACAGTCAAAAAAGAGATTCTTTCAATAGTTCTATGTGTTCAAAAATTTCAAGATGATGTTTTTAATAAAAGATTTTTGATAAAAACTGATTGCAAAGCAGCACCTTCAGTTTTACAAAAGGATGTTCAAAACCTAGTTTCAAAACACATTTTTGCTAGATGGCAATCTTTACTTTCTTGCTTTGATTTTGAAATAACTCATATCAAAGGAGATAGTAACTCCCTTCCAGATTTTCTAACAAGAGAATTTTTACAGGGTAAACATGAGTGAAAAGCCCAAGTCAAAAGATCAATACTGACCCCCACTGGGTTCCTCTTCAACATCCAAAGACAAAGCACTTGCAATAACTCCTCTCAAGAGTGCTGGGTCATCCGCACCAGCCACCCCTTCAAAATCCTCTCAAAGACTTACTACCTCACAAATTGTCAAAACACCTCCTCAAAATCAAAAAGCTCCATTAGTCCCACTGGCTAATAAATATACTGTATTAACTCAATCCTCTTCAAAATCCCCTGTCAAACCAGAGTCAACAGAATATTTTGAAAAACCAGAAGGCTTGTCCTCTCTCATTATAGAAAAAGAGTATTTCCATTTATATCCAAAAGAGATAGCTACCCAATTACTTCCTCCCAACTTTCAATATGTCCCAGGACATCCCAAAAAGACCCGACTTTTTTATGAGTTTATCCTTGTTGATTCTGACTCAATAGAGGTTACTCATAACCCTGACAAACAAGGTGAGATAGCCTTTTCAAAAATCAAAATCATCAAAGTTCTTTCAGCACAAGATTGGAATGCCCCCCTTCATTACTTCAAAAACTTTTCTAGGCAGTTTGACCCCCTAGTTATAATTACTATGACTACACAGATGCTTGGTATAACGCCCTGTATCTTAAACCCTTTCAACATTCTTGGTTTATATGGTTTCAAAAAGGGATTTCCCTGAAATTCCCACAATGGTTCAAAGTCTGGTTCTATCAAGTAGGTCTGGATGAATCGATTTTCCCTGAAGAAGTTAAGCCTTTATTCAAGTATTTTGTTCAAAGGACCAACTTCGCTATGGATGAACAGCTCCTTGTGTTCGCAGCTTCTCAAGCCATCTCATGGATATTAACTTGGGACTGGAGATCTGTCCAAGTCTTTGATGATATCGAATTATACCAACTTTATCGAATCTTCAGGATAAAGTGGTGGACAAAGTTCAATATTTCATTAATACAACAAACCAAAATTGAAGCATGGATAAAAACCTATCAGCTTACTCAAAAGAGCAAGAAGCAATTATCCACTTCACCGGCTCCCTGTCTCTCTCAAGAAGCCTCATTTCTTCAAGAAAAATCAAAAATCATGGCTGAACTAGCCTCTGCCAGCTCTCCAGTGGAATTTCAAAAAAGATTAGACATGATATCAGGAAGTCAGAAATCCGATTCATCAGCTGAAGACACCTCATCAGTCAAAATGGAAAATCATCTTCAAGAAAATGAGGATGACTGTTTTGGAATCAGTTATCATTCATTCACCTAATTGGCCCCGGGTTTCCATTACAAAAGGACAAAAAGATCAACATCAAGACTCCTCATTATGGCAGACAGAGAATCTGCTGCTTTTATCATAATCTACTGCTTTTATTACGTAACCTTAGTTGCTTTTGTAAACCATAGTTACTTTCTTAAAAGTAATCATGGTCAGAATAACCTTAGTTGCTTTCAAAAAACCAGAGTTACTTTTACAAGTAATCATGGTTAGTTTAATGTGTATAAATAGGCATCATAGAGCTGAAGATAAGGCATCGGGTTTTCACCTACCTTTCTCTCTCTCTCTCTCTCTCTCTCTCTCTCTTTCCCCTAAGTATGCTTGTAATTTCTGAAGTTCCTCTTTGAATAAAAGCTTGTTTCTGTAAGTACTCTGAGTTTTCATATTTTCATATTTGCAAAATGTTTTTTATCTTCCGCACCTTCTGGAAAGAGAGATTCCTGGCAGGCCTTCCTAAATCTTTTGGCGACAAAGTTCGGGAAAAATTTAGAAGCCAAAATCCTAGGGGAGAAATCCCATATCAAACTCTTAGCTATGGTCAGCTCATAGCTATTATTCAAAGAGTTGCCCTTAAAATCTGTCAAGATGACAAAATCCAAAAGCAACTCACCAAGGAGAAATATCAAGATCGCAGAGATTTGGGTACCTTATGCGAACAATTTGATATTCAAGGTTGTCCCAAGAAACCTAAACCCAGAAAGCAAGATCCTCCTAAACAACAATGGAAAAGGAGGTCTAGCAGGAATGATCATAGGAAACCCAAACCTAGATCAAAACCCCATTCCTCGCAAGCTCCAAAAAACCCTCCTGAGAATCGACCCTCTCAAGGAAAAGATGTCACCTGCTATAATTGTGGCAAGCCAGGCCATATTAGCAGGTACTGCAGACTCAAAAGAAGAATCTCTGAGCTTCACCTTGAACCTGAAATTGAAGACAAGATCAATAATCTTCTCATTCAAACTTCTGATGAAGAAGAATCCAATCCTTCGGACTCCGAGGTCTCCGAAGACCTAAATCAAATCCAGAATGATGATTCTCAATCATCATCCTCTGTCAATACCTTGACCATTAACACCTTGACTAATGAGCAAGATCTTCTCTTTAGGGCCATCAATTCTATCCCTGATCCTGAAGAAAAGAAAATCTACTTGGAACGCCTCAGATCCACTCTTGAAGATAGGCCTCCCAGAAGTCCTATTACCACCAATAAGTTCAATCTTAGGGATACCTTCAAGCGTCTTGAAAAAACTGCTGTCAAGCCTATCACTATTCAAGACCTCCAATCTGAAGTTAGTACCCTTAAAATTGAGGTTAAGAGCCTCAAACAAATCCAAAAGAGTCAGCAGCTTATCTTAGATAGACTGACTAGGAATTATGAAGAAGACAGTTCTTCTTCTGTCCCTGATTCCAATCCTGCTCCTAATGACAATTGCGGTGACTTTCTGGAAATTATCAACCATGTCACCATCCAGAAATTCTACATCCACATCAAAATCCTTATAGGAGATTTTATCTTGGAAACTCCAGCTCTCTTTGACACTGGGGCTGATTCCAGTTGTATTTCTGAGGGGCTCATTCCCACCAGATATTTTGAAAAAAACAACTGAGAAACTCAGTGCTGCTGAAGGTTCTAGGTTAATAATCAAGTATAAGATCCCCTCGGCTATTATCAAAAATGGTAGTCTTGAGATTGAAACCCCTTTCCTGCTTGTCAGAAATCTTAGTCAAAAGGTCATCATAGGGACTCCCTTCATAAAGAAGCTCTTCCCCTATGATACTGACGTTAATGGCATCACTGTCCAGCATCTCGGACAGCCGATTCTGTTCAAATTCTCTGAACCTCCCTTTGATAAGACCCTGAATGTCATATCTTACAAGGAGAAGCAAATCAACTTCCTCAAGGAAGAAATCTCTTACAAGAACATTGAAGTTCAATTACAACAGCCTTCAGTCAAATCGAGGATTGAGAATATCTTGGGAAATATTCAATCCAGCATCTGTTCTTGTAAGAGTTCTTGGTCCTGTGCAGCCTTCTATGTCAACAAACAAGCTGAGATAGAACGGGGAACCCCTAGGCTGGTCATCAACTACAAACCTCTCAATCAAGCCCTTTGTTGGATTAGATATCCTATTCCCAATAAGAAAGATCTTCTAGCCAGACTGCATGATGCTAAGATCTTTTCAAAATTCGACATGAAATCTGGATTTTGGCAAATCCAATTACAAGAAAAGGATAGGTATAAAACTGCTTTTACTGTCCCTTTTGGACAGTATGAGTGGAACGTTATGCCTTTTGGGCTAAAGAACGCCCCATCTGAATTTCAAAGGATTATGAACGAAATCTTCAATCCCTATTCCAAATTCACTATTGTCTATATTGATGATGTGCTGATCTTCTCTCAAACCATAGATCAACACTTCAAACACCTCAATACTTTCATCTCTGTAATCAAAAGGAATGGTCTGGCTGTATCCAAAACAAAAGTCAGTTTATTCCAAACCAAAATCAGATTCCTTGGTCACAACATTCACCAAGGGACTATCATTCCTATCAATAGAGCCATCGAGTTCACCGACAAATTTCCTGATCAAATCATAGACAAAACCCAATTGCAAAGATTCTTGGGATGTCTCAATTATGTTGCGGACTTCTGTCCTCAACTCAGCACCATAATCAAACCCCTTCATGATAGACTCAAGAAGGATCCTCCACCCTGGTCTGATATTCATACCAACGTGGTCAAACAAATCAAACTGCGTGTCAAAAATCTTCCTTGTCTTTATCTCCCTAATCCTCAAGCTTTCAAGATTATTGAAACTGATGCCTCTGACATTGGCTTTGGTGGTATTTTGAAACAAAAAATTCTTGATAAAGAACAAATTATTGCTTTTACTTCAAAACATTGGAACCCTGCTCAGCAGAATTATTCTACTGTCAAAAAAGAAGTTTTAGCAATCGTTTTGTCTATTTCAAAATTTCAATCTGATTTAATTAATCAAAAATTATTGGTCCGTGTAGACTGCAAGTCTGCCAAAGAGATTTTACAAAAGGATGTCAAAAACTTAGCTTCAAAACATATCTTCGCCAGATGGCAAGCTATTTTAAGTGTTTTTGACTTTGAAATTGAATATATAAAAGGATCTTCAAATTCTCTCCCTGATTTCCTCACTCGTGAATATTTGCAGGGAAGATCATAAGATGTCCTCCAGAGGAGGATCCTCCTCCTCACGAGGAAAAGGAAGAAACAGAGAAAAAAGCAAAGGTATTATAATCTCTGACTCTTTAAACTTATCTAGGCCCACTGCCCATCAATCTGGACCCACTGTCCAAAAATCTGAGCCCACTGCTCAAAACCAATCTCCCCAACCAAAACAAACCAAAGCAGATTATGCTTTATCAATTCCAACTCTCCTTGCCTTCAAACAAGCAGGTCTGGATAATGTTCCTCAGGGACTCATCAGTTTACCAAATAAATCCTGGGCCAGCATAACAGAAGAAGATGATGACCAGGACCTCCAATCCCTCCAAACCATCATCAATAAAACCAAAAGCTTAGCAACCCATTGCGGGAAAAAACCCGTTGTTGTGGCCCAATCTAACCCAAGTTTAGGTTACTTAAC
This sequence comes from Lotus japonicus, assembly GCF_012489685.1. Classification (NCBI taxonomy): domain Eukaryota; kingdom Viridiplantae; phylum Streptophyta; class Magnoliopsida; order Fabales; family Fabaceae; genus Lotus; species Lotus japonicus. The sequence continues at coordinate 17,149,200 of NC_080044.1, forward strand.
CAAAACAAATATGAAATTCCAAATCCTCATATATATATATATATATATATATAATATATATATATATATATATATATATATATATAGCGCAAAAACTCGCTCACAACCGGTCAAAAGGGAAGGACCTTTCCCTCTAGGGGTAGTAGAGGTCGAAGACCAAGAAGCGAGATAATTATCAGCTAAAAAGAAACCTGGTTAATATTGAGTCATTCATACTCTATTTGGGTGGGTGCACACAATCAACTGAAACTTAAAATTTTGACTCGTGATTAATCCATAGATATTGATAGAAATTAGATAAACACTCAAAACAAGTACATGTTCGAGCATCATTGACCAACTCCTTATCAATCAAGACCATAAATATGATTAAGTCGTTGCCTACTTGAAGTTCAATACCAATATTTACAATTTTAATTTCGGTAATGTATAATCTTTCTTTTTTGGCTTAAAGGGTCCAAAGACCCCTGAAATTACAAAGGGAATCAAATCCAGGACCTAGAAATTTTTTGCATCAAATTGGGTCCCTAGAAATTTTTTTTTAATTCAATTAAGGCCAAAGTGTGCCAGAGCTCAATTTTGTCCTAGTCATCTTTACCACGTGGCTTTTTTTAATTAGAAAAATTAATTAAAAAAAATTAATTCCAAATCATTTATTTAAATAGAAAAAAAACATAATAAAATCCCTAATCTAATAATAACCTAAACAAAAACTAATTTAAATAAAATCCCTAATCTAATTAATCTCTAACCTAAACTAAACCCTAAATTTAAGATCATCTTTTTTTTTCCTCTCCAAATGGCAGCCACCATGCAAAGAATGAAGTGTCACCGCCACCACTCTCTTCTCGGTTCCGACATGCTCTGGCCTCTGTCCGCAGCAAGTCCACCACCATTGGGGTCTTGGTGAGTTCCACAACAAAACCCATGCTTCGGATCCTCGTTTCGTCGCCATCGACCGCCACAATCGCCGCTTTCAAGGGCGTTTTTCTGCCAAATCCGGCCACCAATGGGAAAACGAGTTGGACCACGATGATCCTTGCCACAAGGAGAACAAAAGCCCTCAATCAATTTCTGTTTTGGACTAACTTTACCGTTGTGCACCACCGTGCCGTCGCCACGCCGTTAACTCTCTCGCTGCCAAACAACCATTGCCTCTCCATGGAATCACGACTGCTCATTCTTCTTAGGTTATTGGGTCCTGTTTGGATCTGGGTGATTCCCATTATGCTGGTCATTGTGCATCTGAGCAAGCGCAGCAACGACAGGGCTCTTCTAGCCCACTGCATTTCAAGTGAAGCCTGCAGAGCAGAAACAACCCGCAGGTGAGTAGAATTATAATGCAAGTGGGTCATAAATTATGACCATGGGATTTTGAAGTGGAAAATGGTGCCTTCTCGATGTTGTGCGTGTTGAGAAAACATGAAAGAAAGATTATGGCCAACAAAGATGATTTGGATTCAACAAATTTTGATGGGAAAATAGAGCAGACCTTTGATGTGCTTGAATTGTGTGCAGAGACTCATGTTGTGCGTGTTGAGAATATGTACCTTGTTTTCACACACTTTTGATTTAGGATTTGAGCATCAATGTGGCTGGGTAAATTGGGTGTATTGTGGGTGCTTCTTGCTGGTTTTGGGTAATCTAATATCTGGGGTTGTTTTTTTTTTTGGAAGTCATCTGGGGTTGCTTCCTCTGTTTTTTTCTTTTCTTGTTTTCTCGTGTTGGTGGTGCTGTGGTGGTGAAGAATGGCAGTGGGGGGGGAGAAGATGTTGGGGTTAAGAAAAGAAGAAGAAGAGGCTGAAGATTAGTGAAGAAGATGAAGACCATTTTATTTGGGTTTTGTTCTTGAGATGGAGATTGAAGAAGAGTGATGAAGATTATGTGTTTAGTTTGAATTTAGTTCAGGGATTTATTTAGATTAGAGATTTTATTAAGTTTTTTAATTTTTTTCTGCTTATATAATTGAGTTGGATTTTAAATTAATTTTTCATTAATTTTTCTAATAAAAAAGCCACGTGGTAAAGGTGACTAGGACAAAATTGAGATGTGGCAACATTTGACCTTAATTGAATTAAAATTTTTTTTTAGGGACCCAATTTGATGAAATAAAGGTCCTGGATTTGATTCCCTTTGTAATCTCAAGGGCCTTTGGACCCTTTAAGCCTTCTTTTTTTTATGTTTCAAAAAACTCCATTTCATTTTTACATTACAAAGCCTTTTGAGATCATGGCTGCCCTTGGGAAACGTCGTATAGTCGTTAGTAAGTAGGTTATAGTCTTGTCGTTGGGCTATAGATTGAACATGATGTTCCTTAATTAAGTCATCCCGTCCGCCTCTATGGTGTTTGCTGGGTTGTAAGACCTTAGAGCTAGATAAGATGTTATTGTGTCTTAATGGGTTGTTTAGAACTATTGTTGTGGGCCAAAAATGCCCCATATATAATTTAAGCATAACGTAAGCAACTCATGAAGATTTTACTCCATTGTTAACTTTTTTTTTGTTGGGTCGCACAAGAGAAAGAATGAATTGTTTATGCGAATAGAGTATGAATTGTATTTTAATCACAAAATATCCTAAGCAATTATTTCTTTTGGAAGAAACGCTTGCTTATTTTTAAGCAACTAACTTTCCACATAAGCAGGCTTCAATGGAAAAATTAAGCTGACAACTAAACAATGGATTAAACAACTTGTATTGTGAATGCTCTAAAATGTAAACTATTCAATTTCTTGTTTCTTCACTTGTCTATAACCCTTACCTAAAAAAAATTTAATTACACTTTTCGTCCCTGATCTATCCTATTTGTGCGACTTGGATCCCCAATTTTTAAAACGAGAAATTTGAGTTTCAGGTATTTGTGATGTTTTAGCAATTTTGGTCATTTCGTCAGTGTTGGAGTGTGGGTGTGGGTTTGTGGTGCGGTGGTTGAATTGTGGTCGTGCTATGGTGGTGGTGAGAGGAAGGAAGAAGATGGCAAAGGTTGGAACTTGGAATTGAAGAAGAGGTTGAGAATTCTTTCGGTGTATGCTTAACTATTATGTTCAAATTTATGTGGATGCTTTGCTGCCTGGAGTTCCAGTTCATTTAATGAGATGTAATAAGTGATTTTATAAAAAATAAAAGAGTTAAGAAGAGAAAGTAGGTAGAATTGGAATGGAAGGAAATATTGGATGTGAATCATTAAATTCCTTAAAGAAAAACACTGAAAAGTTTTTATAGCCAGAGTGATGAGTTGATTACTTGCTGAGTGGAAGTTTTTGGCATTGATACTTTATTTAATAATAACTTGCGCCGTTTTTATATAATATATTTAACATTTGAATTTGACTTTACGATCCCTTGTCATAGTCTATCTGGTCTGAAGTGATATATTCCGTATGTAATGAGTTTTGTGACGTGTACCAAAAGAACAAGAAGGAAAAGAATCCTACAGTGGATGGAGATAGGTCATATATATATGCAAGTTGTGACAGGAAAAAGACTAGTAACTAATTCTTCATCAATTGACAACAAATTGCTTTAAATACAAGATTAATTTGACAATACATCGACCATTGAGGTTAAACAAACTTTAATTTAGTATACAAAGAAATCAAAGGAAACAGGATGCTAGTGCAGTTAGACTGGTTTATATGTAACTTGCTGGTGGAGAATGGAGAAACACCATTGACTATTTATTTAAGATATGGCAATGGAGATACTCAAGCTTATTGGAAAGTGGATCTTCATGAACCTGCGATGTAAAGAAAAGAGGAATGTTATAAGTCTGCTGCAGAAATGGTTATGTATACAAAGAACTTGATGCCAAAATTTTCAAAAGCAAAATAAAGTGATGAAATGGAAGGCTACTAAAGTTAATTGCACAGATCATAGAACAAGCTACAAGACACTCACTTAGATTTTAGATAGAAAAGCAGGGTTCAAGTTCTTTTATCGCTTGTCTTTTTCTCAAAGCACATGGCAATTTGTTTGAACTAGCTAGCAAATGTAGGGCCAATAGACAGGATAGAAGTTTTCTACAACTTTCTATTCGATGGACCCCCACAGCATGTAGTACTTTAAGTACATGGCAATCATAGTGCAAACACTAATTGAGATTTTATTAAGGTAAACTTCTTGCAGATAGTCAGTCACATCACATGTAAACATTACATACATGACATTAAAAATGCTAGATTTTCTGCATATATAATGCAAATTTAACAGCATAATAACTAAGGTTGTTATGGTTATGGATTGTTTTTGTATGACAAAGAAACTGCAGAAATAATCAAAATGCAAGAACATATAAATACACGATCGGGTATTATAAGGGACATGCAAACTGACTTTACAGCTACGATACACTGAGATTCAGTCATTGTCGTTTCGAGTCGTAAAAATAAATAAAGAATAGACTGGTACCTCTGTGCTGTTGTTTGGCAATCAATGACTTAGGAGTTGGAGTTTGTTCTGTAACGAGGAAATGGGACTTGTCCATGCTCAATGCGTTGCACATCTTCTTTGAGGATCTCATAGTGCCTTTTCACCTCCTCAACTGATCTTCCCACAATGTTTGCAACATTCTGCCACCTGTCAGGGGTTTCCCTATCATATAAAGCCAGTGCCTGCTCAAACATTTTGTTCTGCCTTGGTGTCCATGATGATCCCATTTCGTTACACAAAAAAATGATTATTTGAGTCAAGGAAGATGAGAGAATTGGAATGGTTATTTTAGTCACAAAATTCAAGATGGGTTCTGACTTCTGAATCAAGTGAAGGTATGGGGAAGAGGTGTGAACAAGTGAGTTCCTTATATATAAGTAGGAGGAAAAGTGCAATTGTGGGGTTATGTTAAGCCTGTTGGTGGAGGAATATAAGGACTCTAAAGATAGCGTGACTCGTTCCATTATGAACCACAAGTGAAGCAGGACAATGGCTAGCAAGTTGAAGAGGAGAATCCAGATCAAAAAGATCACAAAAGACTTTATACGTTTAGCCAAAGATATTCTTCTTGCTCATATATGTTTCATTCATATCTTTGTCAAGTGGAGTTTCATCCTTTCTATTTACAAGTTGGAGAATTATAACTTCTATAAGGAGGTTGATATTTTTTCAACACATTCTCTGTTTAATTTGTTCTGAAACTCATATGGTTCTAAATAAAAAATCATGCGAGCCTACTCAATTTAATTCCACATGATAATAGAGTGTATTATTGTAGCTATTGCTTGCTGAAAATTTGTGAGGCCAGTAAATAAAACAATGCAACTTTTACAGAATTTGGGCGTTTTGTACTGAAGAAGTGTGCCAGCAGATCAAAATTATAGATGATCAATATCAGTCTATGAGAAAACACGTCTATTTGTTAGCTTAGGCTTTTAGGATAATTTGTACGTGATATAGTACGAGAGTCTATTCTAAATTTATTCTTTGGTCACCGGATCACCATAAAAATATCCCATGATAGACAGGGATATGAGCATGATCATTACCTCTACACTTAGGCTTGAGGAGGGGGTTAATTAAATCTCACATTGATTACAGATATGACTAATTAATTGTTTATATGTTAAAAGACAAATAGACAATCCTTGATCAGTTAGCTTTTAGTGGTAATCTTGTTATATCAGTACAACTACAAACCACTGATTGTGTCCCAATTCTTTCCTTTTCAACTAAACTATAGCAGAGTTGTTTGTATTAATTGTGCTTATTTACAATATCAATTTTAGGAGCGATTTTGTTTTTTTGTTCGACAGAAGCAAACTAAAATGGGGAGGGAATACATCTTTTAATGGACATGTGTTCCACTGGGCTACTTTTATATCTTTGAAGATTGTGGACCAGTAATTGAATTTGTCGAGTTCTGCCTCTTTTCATACTTGCATCAATTATCAGGACATTCTATGCTTTTTCTTTGGGGATGGCATCCAGGACACTATATGTACGAATGTATCGCATATAATTTGCCTTTGATTCTTCCACTAACTTATTTTCCAACACTATAAGTTTTTATTCACAGTTAAATTGCACCTCCACCCATAAAGATAAAAGAAAGAAATGACAGAAATTAAGGCTATGTTTGGCATGTCATTTCAGCTAGCTTATAGCTTATTTGACTAGCTTAAAGCTTATTTGATTAGCTTAAAAGCTCTATAAAAGTGTTTAGTGAAGGAGCTAATTTCAGTAGCTTAAAGCTTTAAGCTATAAGCTATCTCAGGTAGCTTAAAGCTTATAGCTTATTAAATATATTCTCATTTTTATCCTTATTATTTTATTAAAATTCCACCTTTAGCCTTATATGTTTTTTACTAAATCTATTTACTTATGATCAGTTATCACATTTGTCTCATATGCACACCGTTCCCACACACAAACAATTACTACTTTGGAATAAAACAAATAATTTTATATTACAAATTAATAATTATTTGTTTTATTCTATTTAATTTAATAAAAATATTCAAAATTAAATAAGTAAAAATTATATTATATTTTTAAGATGATAAATAACTTGAGTGAAATTAAAATATGTATAATAATTTTAATATTAATATCATATAATTTTAATGTGAAGATAAAATAATGTTAGATATAAAAAAAATTATACAAGTATGTCCTTTTATGTCATTTTACAATTTCAGCTTGTTCAACTTTTCAGCTTTCAGCTTGTTCCAATTACGTAACTTTTCAGCTAGCTTATCAGTTAGGCGTGTCAAACATAGCCTAAAGATATGACTCGTGATTTGATAGAAAAATATAAAAGAGATACAAAGAGAAAATGAGCAGAAATAATAAGATGAATGGAAAAAAAATTAATTTTTTTAGTGAATGATGGATTTAAATTAAGAAGAAACAATATTCCAGAAATAAGAGGCATAAGGCCCGTAGGAGGCGCCTTGAAAATAACAAAAACCGGAAACCACAAGGCCAAATTAGCCATAAAATCAGCAATACGTCTAACCCACAAAAAATAAACGAAGTAAAATCCATAGACAATGATCACAGAACAAATGGATCAGCGGTAGAAACGTTGATGCAAGCATGAAAAGAAAGTTAAATGTAAATGAATCAAAACCTTTTTACAATTAATAACTCATATATCCTTTTCCGGCAGAACTGAATATCTAATGGATTAATTAATTGTAACTTGGTTGATTACATTTAATTCGTTAGCATCCTCACTATAGAGGTGAGTGATGGTGAAGTAAAACGACCAAAGACGAAACAATATCACTCAAATATATATTCAACTGGGCCACGCATTGAATTTTGATAACCAGATGATTTTAATTTTGTTACAATTTGGCTCTTTTAAAATAAGTTGAGTATATGCTGTGTAGAGATTCATAGCTATTATTCCATGAAGAGAATAAAATTGATGATTTTGAAAGGATTTCTTTGGTTGATACGACGGGTGATAGAAGCTCTTACCAAACAACTTGACTGCAGGATGCTTTCCTTTGATGACATGAGTGGGCCTTTATCATGCATTCAAGTTTTTATGGTAAGGGAGTATCAAATTTTAGTAAGGTTTTTTGTAATGTGGAAGGGGTATTTCGTTACACTACTTTTCTTTTTTTATGTGGAAGGGTCTCTGTCTTCTCATATCGATCGATCAATTTCACTATTAACAGCAAAAAAATTGAGGAAGAAATTAGAATTAGAGTTAGAAGGTAGTGTTTGAGGAGTATCCCTTAATGTGTATTTAAACACAAGAGTGTAACAAATGAAAGGAATCACGTGAATATATGATAAAAGTATATTGACATGTAATCAATACAATCTAATAATATATATGTAACAAAAAATCTAATAATATATATATATATATATATATATATATATATATATATTACTTCATTCAATTAGGAGTTTCTGGTCCTTTGGGTACCGGTCTCTACGGGGGAAAGGAGCCATACATGACTAATATGGCTCGGGATACGGTAGTGATGTCACTAGTCATACGCATAGACACAATCAGTATTGGGCTTGCATTTTAAATATACACGTAAAGAATAAATGCACTATTGCAAAAATAATATATAGACAAGTCTTAGTCTTAGTTATCGTACTGAAGAAACTGTCAGAAATATAATATAAAACTATTCATGTTACTCTTACCCAACAACTTAAATTTTTGGGTTAATTAGTTGTTAATAAGGTATGAATACTTAATTCTATTGGAAGCAAATATTAGTTTTTTTTTGCTTAATACATCAGAAGACCCCTATAATTGTAAAGGGAATCAAATTCTGGGCCTAGAAAATTTTCGCATTAAATTGGGTCCCTAAGAAAATTTTTTTAATTCAATTAAGGCCAAATGTTGCCAGATCTCAATTTTGTCCTAGTCATCAATTATACGTGGCTTTTATAATTATTTTTTAATTAAAAAATCATACAACTTTATTTTTTTAATTCCAACTCATTTATTTAAGTAGAAAAAAATTAAAAAACTTAAAAAATCCCTAATTTAAATAAAATCCCTTAACTAAATAATTACCTAAATAATAACATAATCTAATAATTTAATAATAACAAAAAACATCAAATTAAATCATTCCTCTTCTGCACCTATCACGAAAGAGAAGAAACCATATCACAAGTAGAACAACAGCGGCAGTATCAATCAAGAAGAAGAAGAATTCATTTTCCCCCAGATTAAATCATTCCTCTTCTGCACCTATTCTTTATCTTCTTCTGTTTATAAAAAAAACTCATTCTTCTTCTTCTTCCCCACCCCCACCCACCCAACAAACCCAGACAACCAGAACCCCACCGCCCCACAACCCCGCCGCACCCAACCCCACCTCACTCAAAACCACACCACCCCTAATCCACATGCAAATTTGAACTCAGCCTTACCAACCTAGATCCGGCCCAGATCAAAGCATATCCGGACAAATTGATGCAAGGAGACAGAAAAGGTGCAGCAAGGAGAGCTTGGGTTTGACAATGGCAGCAAGAAAGGGTTGGGTGTGGTGGTTGGGGTGGGTTTCGGTTTTGTTGGTTGCAAGAAGATGACATTTGGGGTGGGTAGATGGTGGTGGTGCGTGAGTTTGGAGGTGTTGAGGTGAGTTGGGGTTTTGTTTCTGGATTCTGGATTTTTAGTGTGGTTATGGATTTTCAATGGTGGAGAGGGAAGAGGTGAGGAAGGTTGCAGGAGCGTTCTGTTTTATTTTTAGATTTAGATTTCTATTTACATTAGAGATTTTATTAACTTTTTATTTTTTATTTATGCTTTAATATATGAGTTGAAATTAAAAAAATTTAAGTTTTAGAATTTTTTCAATTAAAAAATTTTAAAATGCCACGTGGAAAAGCTGAGTAGGCTAAAATTGAAGTCACTTCAGCATCAGACACACTTTGTCCTTAATTAAATTAAAAAAAAAATCTTAGGAAACCAATTTGATTCGAAAATTTTCTAGGCCCTGAAACTGATTCCCTTTACAAATTCAGGGTCCTTATGATGTATTAAGCCTTTTTTTTTCAAATTAAATATTATTTGGTTCTCAACATGTAAGAATTAAAATAAAGCAAATTAATAAGAGAAGAAACCAGAAATGAGAAACCTTAAGGTTACAGCGGTGATGAATTTTGATATCCCCAATTATACTTTAGATAAAATCATATCATTGCCAATTATAGCTCCCAAGTTATTGGAGACAATCGTTAACCAGTTGACAGTCCTACCCAAAATACTACCTAGTAGCAATTATTGGTATACATGATAGAATGAATAAGCATGAAGCGCTGAAAAACTGCCGAAGATTAGACAAATTGAAAATATTAGAAATCTTAATCTTGACACCCCTCCTACATGGGCGAGCTAAAAGTGACTTTCATCCACTCGATTCTCACTTCTGTAAATTAACACTCTCTTTTGGAGGTGAGTTAAATACTACCTGTATATTCCGAGTGACAAGTTCGAAATACATAACAAACATAGAGAGAATACCAATCAGTAATGAAAACTAAATATATAAAACAATAAATTGAGGTTCATATGATCAACTACATCATAATCTTAAAGGAAGGTGTTTAACCAAACACCACCAAACACCATATGTATGAAGAGAACGAAATAAATTATAGGCTTAAATACTCTAGAGGTCCCTAAAATTATATGGTGTATGAAAATAAGTCCCTGGAAAATAATTTTCCGATTTGGGATCCCTGGAATTTTTTTTAATCAAATTGAGTCCCTACCCATGTTTCAGGCTTATGTGGCTCAATTTTTACACAATCAGCATTTCCACGTGGATTTCTTTTTTATTTATAATGCTTAGGTGAAATTTTTAATTAATATTTTTATTACATGAGTGTAATTAATAAATAATACTAAACTATTAATTAAAAAATTTCCTTATTATATCTTTAAATTATTAATTAAATATCATAAATCCTAATTAAACTACTTTAAAACAAATTAAACTTTTCATCTTCATCTTCATCTTCATCAAACTTCCAGAAATACATTTCTTCATCTTCATCAAAGACTTCATCAAATTTCTTTATCATCTTCTCATTCATACTCTTCCACCATCATCACTTGTTAACATACCCAGAACCTCAACTCCAACCTCTTTCTTCACTTATCTGTGCTAGCTCTGTCCATCAATAAAAAGTTGGAGGAACAAATTCGAGCAACACAATTTGTAACATAATTCTAAATAATGCACATGTGAGTAACAGGTGAAGCTTCAAACTTTGAGAAACACTTCAAATTGATCACCCAAAAAATGAAAATGAATACAACTTCATCCTTTAACCCCAAAACCCATAAACTAAAAAAAAATGTAATGGGAAGCTCCAAAGCAATTACAGTGGGGAAACGACATAGAAGGAAAACGGTGGTGGAATTGTTGATGGATGAATGGTATGGAACCCTCCTCCTCTGTACTGAAACAAAGTGAGACCAGACTCAGATGCATGCACTTGGGTAACACCTAATTACTCAAAACTCAGATCTGAAAACTCAGAAACTAAATTCACCTCAAAGAGATCGGTGGTGCTGGGTTTGAAGAGAAAAGGGGGGATTTGGAGTAGCAGGTCGATTTAGGGTCCCTTGGGTTTGCTGGGGTTGGGAAAGAAGAAGAAGCTGTAAGATCAAGTTTTGATCTAGTAGTACAACTCTATGTTTTGATGATTACAAGTTAACGTTTTAGTATGAACAATTGTGGTACTCTAACGTGTTTTCTGAGTGTGCTCTTAACAGGCTCTGACCTTGACATAATCCCACACAAATCAGAAGCACTTTGCTTAAAGAGTGACCCTAGCAACGCTTTCGCAATATCTATGTTCAATCTGAACAGTAGAAATGCTTCAGAAGATCTGAAGTCAACCAAGCTCTGATGTGGACTCAAATCACTTGAAGTTCTGAAGATCCAGACGTTCTGATAACCCAGACACTCAGAAGGTTCAGAAGCTCTAATGGTTTAGAAGACTCTGAAGATCCAAAAGCTGAAAAGTGAAGACTTTGAAGTCCAGAAGCAAACTGGCTCTGAAGACCAAGTACTTCTCCTCTGAGTTCAGAATCAGAAGGTACAACGGTCAGAGGATCCATGCTTCCCTCTGACTCTGATCAACAAGCTTCACAAGTTCCAACACAAAGCATTTCTCTGATCAGAAGTCTACAAGGTTAAAGGTCAAGTCACTATCCAAAGTACAAAAGCAAATGTACTATCCTAACGACCTAACCTAACATTCTCAGCCACAGCAGAAGCTGGAAATCCCAGATCTGCCCTCCAACGGTAGCATTCCCATGCAATGTTCAAACCCTAATCCTTGGAGTATATATAGAGGCTGAAGACTAAAAGATGCGGTTGGAAGAAACTCATACGCGCAAGCTATATTCAAATCTTCTAAGCATTCTTTCTTCGTTGAATTCATTGTGTTTACTACAAGCTTTTCAGAAGCAATTTCTTTGTAAACAATATTTCTTAAACAGTTGTTTAGGTTACCTTTAGGAGATCAAGGTTGATCGGATCCTAAAGAAGACTAAGAGAGTGAATCTTAGTGTGAGCTAAGTCAGTGTATTGTTAGTCACTTGTAGGTTTCAAGTGCAGTTGTAACAATTCTCTGATTAGTGGATTGCCTTCATTCTAAGAAGGAAGAAATCACCTTCACGGGTGGACTGGACTAGCTTGAGTGATTTATCAAGTGAACCAGGATAAAATCCTTGTGTGCTTTTCTCATCTCTTATCTTAAGCACTTTACTTGTGTATCGAAAGATTTGTTAAAATCTTAAGGTGAAAGTTTTATTCTGAAAACGCTATTCAAACCCCCCCCCCCTTTCAACCGTTTTTCATACCTTCAGAAGCTTCTAGAGAACGAGAAGAAAAACCCAAAACCAAGAAGGAGGAGGAGGAGGAGGAGGAGGAGGAGGTGGGGGTTGGCTGGGAGGAAGAAGAAGAAGGTTGGTGGCTAGAGTTATGGAGGAAGAAGATGATGGTTTTCTAACTCCCTGCTGAGAAAGAAGAACCAGAAGGAAATTGGATTGAGTAATTAAGTCCCTGAGTTGTAATTAAAATAATTATTTAATTATTGTCTGACATGGAAAATAAAAAAAAACCACGTGGAAATGCTGATTGTGTAAAAATTGAGCCATATAAGCCTGAAACACGGGTAGGGACCCTTTTAGATTAAAAAAAATTTCCAGGGATCCCAAATCGGAAAAATATTTTTCAAGGACTTATTTTCATACGCCATACAATTTCAGGGACCTCCAGAGTATTTAAGCCTAAATTATAAATCATAATCATGGTTAACATTCCAGATAAAGGGGAAGAGATAAACCAATATAGGAGACATTCTCTGCCTTCGATCTACCTCTGAGGTGTTCCTCCTCTTCTTGTTCCTCTGCTTCCACCACGCTCAAAAGGTCTTCCCAAAAAAAGAGTAGAATCAAATTATTTGACTTAGGAGCTTCCTTTGAAGAGCTCCATGACATGTTTCTCTCATGGAGCCTATCTCAAGCGTGTAGAGCTGCATTACTCATGAGAATAAGATGCATCTTCTTTTTGGCAGCTCTACTCATAAGAACTCTAGCGTTAAGGCGCATTTCTTTTAGCATTATTAAGATGGGGTGACCTTCTGAGAAGTTTTCTCGGAAAGCATGTAACTGAGGAAAAAGCGCGCTGAAAAACTCGTTCATCAAAACAGGATATTACAGTATATAATGTGTCATATCTGTTGGGATCAAACGGATGTTACCACACTTTTCAAAATATAAAGTGAACAAAAAGTTTCCGTTATGGATGGAGATGAAAAAAGTCCATTGACATTCAACTGCTATCAAGACACACTTAGGAGTACCGATGCCTCAGCTTGATATTGTTTCCGTTTAACTAGCAAGCATTATATATGCAGGTTTTGGTGCGGTATGTTGACTCTGTAGTCTTGGAGAAATTACATGTCTTTTATGGGTTACTTTATTGTAGGAATGATCGTAATAGACCTTTACCAAAGGAAGAATAGGAATTGAATTGTAATGTGTCGTGGGCCTGGGAGCTTAGAGTTAGTTAGGAGGCTGTTAGAAATAGTCTTCATCCGTCACCCCCTTCAGCCTTTGCTGTTGCTGCGTGTTTGGAATCGTCAGAAGTTTCCCTCATCGCCTTGTTCTCAGAGTTGTGAAATGTCCCCTTTTGTTGCCGCTGAAGCCACGCCGCAGGCTTCCTTTTCGTTGGCACACTACAAATCCGGCAGAGTCAGGTGCTGTAGGTTTGGGAGCGCTGGCTAAATTGTTGTTTAATATTTTCTCCCCTCATAAGTCATATGGCGCTTTGTTAATTTGGGGTTTGAGGGGCTTTTGTTTGTCTCAAGGGTTTTTACATCATGTTTAATGCTTGTTGTTTCAGCTGAGTAAGCATGCTTGCTCTTTATTTTCTTATGATTATGTGCATTGTGGTAGCTCATAGAGATTCATTCTCGCATGTTATAAGTGCCGTTTGGCAACATTTTGAGTTTTATTCCATACACCTTTGTCCAAAAAAAAAAAAGAAATAGTCTGTGTAATAGGAGCAAGTTAGTTAGAGGGGAATCTGTAGTTGATTAGTTCTTCCTATATTAGTGGAGCAGTTAGAAGATCCATTCTGGAATTGGATCAGACTGGGAGGTATTCTACATTTCATTCTTTCAATAAGAGAGTATAAGATCCAGTTTCTATCAAGTTTGTATAGTTCTGTACCAAGTTTTGGAAACAACACATCAAGAATAGTAGTAGTTGATACTTGATAGTATTTGGACAAATAACTAATTCTTCAATAATAATGGTCTATAGACAATTTTGATTCCTAAATACATCAACTTAACACATCTTTTATGAGTGAATAACGGAAGTAAAACAGGCTAGAAGCCTAGAAGGCTATAGCAATAACAGGATAGCTTGCAGTTGGACATTTTAACAGTTCACTGCTGCAGGTACTTCCATTTATTTGCTTAACTACTGTGCATAAGATTAAAATTAAACATCATGAGTCTTCCATTTTGTTCGATTCTGGATCAAGAATCTGCCAATCATAAAAGGAGTAATTAAGTCAGTGAAATGGTGTTGCATATATTCCAAAAGTTCTAAATGCTGAGAAATTTACTACACTTTGGAGAGGCTTGAAGAAAAAATGCAGCCAAAGACTTCAGTTATACTAGAAATTAGAGAGGGTACCTGTGCTGTTTGGCACCAATGAGTCCATGACTTTAGTTATCAATTAGAATTGTTTGTTCTGTAGGGGAATGCAACTTGACCATTCTCAATGCGCCTGATATCTTCTTTGAGAATCTCATAGTGCCTTTTGACCTCCTCTACTGATTTTCCCACCATGTTGGCAACATTCTGCCACCTATCTGGTGTTTACCTATCATATATGGCCAGGGCTCTTTCAAATTGCTTGTTTTCCCTTGCTGTCCAAGATGGTGCCATCTCAACACAAGAAGGTGTGCTTAAGAGCTGCCTTAGGTTATGATAATGTTAACGGGAGCGAAGGATGGTCTACGAAAGATTCTAAGAAAAATAAAAGTCGCAAGTAAGAAGAGGTACAAACTGATTGCTTTAGTCAAGGAATGCTATGGGAAAACCATAACCAATGTAGTCCCTTATAAGTAGGAGGAAAAGTGTTGGTAGGGGTTATTGGTTAAGCCTGTTGGAAGAATATATCTTCTATAAGGACAGAAGATAAAGTGACTTGTTCTTCATTCCCTCAGGAAAACCATATATGATTCAGGAAAGTGGACAACAGTTGGAAGAGGGGAATCAAGATCAAGGACATGCCTTTTATTGCTTATACCAAATATACTCCTCCTTTTTGCAATTGGCAAGTTGGACTTTGCTTTTTAGATACTAGTCATCGGATTACAATGTGATTATAACATGCAATGGTCCAACCAGCTGATAATTTGCTTCTCTTCGATTCTCTAAGGATGGCATTATGGATATTACTATTTTTGCCATGTTTAAATGCTGCAACTAACAAAATAAAGAGAAAGATTTGCAGCACTATGGTTAGTTCTTCGGTGAAAACTTTAAGTTTTCCTTTCAATGGAGTTTACAGCTATAAAACTTTTTCCCATATCAAGGACCATGTCTCCTATAAACACAAGCTATTAGATGAAGGATATGGCTTGCTTTATTACATCTCTAATTTGCTAATTTTTACCGTGTGCTGAAAACTAATGATAAATGTATACATCCCAACTTTGAGTTCATGTCTACTTTCTTGGTATTAGGCATACTTATTGAATACATCCAAACTTCCATGATGCATGCTTTTAGTGGATAATACAATGCTGGTTGAAGAGTATAAAAGAGGGGATAAATGAAACCTCTAAAAACTTGAACTATGGATTGATGCTTTGCAATCAGAGCATTTTTTTCTAAGAGTAACACAACGTGTAATGAGTGAAAGTTCAATGAAGTTAGCATTGCTTTGGAGGTAAAATTTGGGGATTACATTTAAAAAAGTTGCACGGTTAAGGTAAAATTGAATCATGGACTTGAGCAGAAAATAATTATCTGCATTTCATTGATTAGAGAATGAATTTATGCAAGGGAGTTTGTACAAAAGTTTGATGTGATAGCAGAATAACTAAATGGAGTTGTCTAACAACTCAGTTAGAAACAAACTTAACTGATTACCCTAAAGTCCTAAACAGAAACTGCCTAACTAATTCTAGCAACCTCTAGCTAGCTTAATTTAGCAACTTCTAATGCTAGTATCCTTTCAACCACTGAGTTCTGTTGTTCTAACTAAAGCTGATGTTTCCTTTCTACCACTGAGTGCTGTTGTGGTCTATAGGGACAACTAAATTGATGTAGTGTGCCTTGTTCTTGAAGAAAACTAGTCAAAGCCAACTCAGGTGCATTGTCAGTTCTCAATTTTTTAATAGAAGCTCCAAACTGAGTTTTCACTAGGGTGAAGAACACTTAAATGCAGTGAGCAGCATCTGACTTTGTGTTTAGTAGATAATCCAGGTAAATCTACTACAATAATCCACAACAGTAAGAAAAAACCTCATGCCATTATGTGTAGGAAGATGGTAAGGACCTCATATGTCACAATGGATCAAATCAAAAGGAGAAGCTGACATGTTATCGTTAGAAGAGAAAAAAGTCTTCTCAGTTTAGACAAAGGACAAGCATCCCAGCAAATAGCAATAAGTTGTTTATTTGAACATGCAATAGATTTGCATTTTTATTTGAATTGAAAACTTACTAACTGCATTTGTGATAGAAGAATTAACAATAGTTTGTACTAGTAATGAAACTGAAGAATTCTGATCATCAGCAGAAGTAGGCTTGAAGAAATAGAGACCTTGGATCATATTACCCATGCCAATCATCTTGGGTTGTAGGTGATCTTGAATGACAAAGCGTTAATAAGTAAAAACAATTGACAAGGAAGAGTTCGTGAGCAAACAACTCACAGAAATAATATTCACAGTGAAAGAGGGAATATAAAATACTTGTGTAAAAAGAAATTGGAAGGTAACCAAGTATTATAAGGAAAGAGAACAAATTTACTTGTTAATCAATTCTGTATAGAATAAGAACAAATCATGACAACTAGCAATATGAGAAGTAGCTCCTGAATTTTGTTAGAATATAATATAAAATCATTAAAGTGACTCTTACCCAATAGCTTAAGCTTTTGGGATAAGTGGTTGTTTAACATGGTATCAAAGCCTCTATGACCGAGAGGTCTAGAGTTCGATCCTTGTGCATTTATCCACAGCTTAAACTTTTGGGATAAATGGTTGTTTAACAAATCTAAATCGAGGAATGTGAAACCAATGAAGAGGAGGCGGAGGTGGCTGGGGTTGGAGTGGGGGTTTAAGGTTGGTGGTTGGTCGACAACAATGGTGAGTGGAGGAGAAGGAAGAGCAAGAATGGGGAAGGTGAAGGACCAAAATTGATGAATTAAATTTTGAGGGATCAAAACTGATATGAAAAGTCTATGTTGACTACTTGCAGCTAACTAAACCTACCACCTGGGCGGATGACTGCGTAAAAAACTAAAAACCTAGCAATGTGATCACCATGACATTACTTATCCTTATTTCAAATAAAAAAATTATTTCATGGACTAAAAGCAATGGAAAAATTTCTAGGGCCAATTTAGATGCAACCATATATGCCACGTACTTAAACATATTTAACCATTTTTAAAAAATACAAATCATGGTGTTTAACTAACACAAAATAAATAAACAAAAAATAAGAGTGTTTTATTTTTCTTTTTGATCAACAGGCGCAAACTTAGAGCATGTTTGGTTTGTCTATTTTTTATTTTGGTTTTAAAAAAATTAAAGCTGAAAACGTATTTGATAGATATTTAAAAAATGTTTAGTTGTTTCAAAAATATGATCAAACCCGAAAACAAAATAAAAATCATTTTATTTTCACTAAAAATGAAAACGAGATGTCGCCATCACTGCCACTGTCACCACCACCGTCATCGTCACTGTCACCACCTTCATCACCGCCATCGCCGCTGCCACAATCGATGCCACCACCACGGCAAATGTTTTCTCTGTCATTATTTCCATCTAATCATTTTCTATATAAAAGTTTACAAACATAAATGACTAGTCCTAAAACCATTTCTTAACAGATTTGTTTGCATTTTACAAAATGAAAACCAAACTAATAAACCGTGATTGGAAAATCTGTTCCAAACCCTTAACATGTGAAAGCTAGCAAGGAGTTGGCCCAATACAATTTGTTGTCTTCTTTAAATGAGTTTTGTTGTGATTGTGAAGTAGATATAACATATAGCATCCCATCATTCACTATTTATTTGGCTGAGATTGTTCATTAATTAAGATAATATTCTTAGACCAAGAAGAAAATTATGTTCTCGATCATCTCATTCACTGTTTTGTGTGAGTGCTGAAAAAGAAAAGGTTTGGGATGGTGACCATTGGACGTAGGCGTACATCAGACTCACTAAATTTGGGTAAGAATTTGCAATGTGTGGTTCATTTTCTTGCGTAATATTGTCCAAATTTGGAATCCTAATCAGTTATCATCATCACTTTAGTTCACACCTAGAAAGCAATATCCAATTAGTGTGACATGATCTTCATTCTACTCCACGAATTACGTAAATGAAAATTTAAGGAAAAAAAAAAAAGAATTCACCTTGACCCCTGAATAAGCAAAACAAAAAAAATATTCGAAGAATAAGCCATCTATTAAAGTTTATCATTATTCGTGCTAAGTACTCAGGAGTTAGGACATGCGATCCTTGAGTTGAATATTTGTGCACAAGAATATATGGAGAAAATATTCTACCGGACCTGGATATGCTAGGAAGAACTAGATTGTAATTAAAAGGCTTTTTTTAAAACAAAAAAAATTAAGTTTGTGATATATATCTTATGACAAAATTACAAGTTATTTTAGGCTAGATTTTTAGGGGTTTTCTAGTAAAGTACAAAGAGTGGTGCTAGATGACATGACACTCAATTCAACAAATATCTCAAATACCTATAACAACATACACAATTCAATTTTAATTTGTAATAATAATTCTCAATCGTAAGAAAGGTTTGGTGGATCAACTGGTTGGACCAACACGCCCTTGCGGGAAGTGAAAAATGAAAAATTTAAAGAAAACATGGAAAATAGAGCAAAAATTGTGGTGCTAAATAAGAGCAAGAGCACGACCATGTTGGATGCTAGAACAACCATGGTTGTTCCACAAAGGAGTAATTGTGCTGCATCTTAGCACAACGAAGAATGCTTCACATATCACGCCCACACATGATTGCAACACACCCGTGCATGTGCTATAGAGCACAGTCGTGCTACATCTACTACATATAATTAGCATGTTGAAGGATTTACTGTTTTTCACTGTTCATTTCAGAATGCCTTTTTTTTTTGGCGCAACTAACATTGGCACATCAGTTCACACATCAGTTCAGTTGACCACCCATAAATCTTCCCTCAGCAAACGTGTGAGATTAGGTAGAGTGGTAGAGTAGTACACACATCAGTTCACCACCCACTTCCTGAAAGTATTTATTGCTTCACTTTCTTTTGTACCCACAGAGAGACAATAGCGGTTCGGCGTGATGGTGGGGAAAAGGGCTTGGGTTCCGTTCGACGGTGGATGGTGCTGTGGCCTTGAGGTCGCCGGTGGTAAAGATGGGACTTTAGGTTTGTTGTAACTAGGGTGGTTGATGGTGTTGGGCTCAGGCTAAAACTTGGTTTTGCTGAGTCATGGGGAAAAATGATTTTTCCTTTTGTTTCTTTGATTTTCTTCTTTCAATTGATCAACATTTCATTTTGTCTACTAAAAGTTGAAAGGGATTGCCTGATCATCTGTGTAATTTTCGTCTTCCTTTCTGCTGCAACCGGTAAGGATAAACACTCCAAAGAATTGGTAAAAGCTTTGTCTTTCCTTTTGCTTTTATTCTCATTTTCTTTTTATTTTCCATACAATTTGTTAGGTCTGGGACTTCACTTCGAAGTGCTGTCGTTGAATGCTACATTTTGGAAGGAGCAACCTGCATTTTCGTGTGTATCCACTATCCAGGTTTTCTATTTTTATTGAGATTTTGTTTTTTGATATAGCCAAATGGCATAGTTTAATTATTTTACTCTTCATTTGTATTTTAGATACTTTTCATTGCAAAGGTAATCTTTGGGTCACAATTGACAACCATGTGTCTTTCAAGCTTCTGCCTCATTAGGCATATACAATTTGCTTCATCTTCTTATGTTCATTTCCTTACATGTTTTTAATGAAACTTTTTCTCCATGAAATGCAGAAATACAACATAGCTAGATATAAACCAGAGTAATCTGAAGCTACAAATGATATGCACTTTATATACTTTATGTATGGATCAAATTTAGTATTAGTACGAACTTGGAATGAAGAGATCCTTTGTGTGTCTACAAGAATAAGAAAGCAGTTTTTAAAGAGGTCAGGAGTGGCTACATGAAATTTACTTACAATTTAAAACTTTTTAGTTATTGTTATGAAGATATATTATGTAGTAATCGTGAAAAATTGAATATGTTGTGGATAGAAGTTAATAGGGATCACCATTGGGCGTATGGGGATTGTGGGTCTTTTGAATGAAGGGACTGAGTGGGCTCAATCAATACAGGATATTTGGTGGTTGTGGAATGGGATTGAGCTTTCGATGTGAGGAGTGGCAAGTCATTATGAGAGCTTAAGATCTTATATGTTTTTCGGTGTCTACATAATTGCGCTTTACTGATCTTTGTTTTCCTAAGTCCGCAAAGCTGAAGGGTCTGTCCCACAAACTCGGTTGCGCTAGGAAATGCAGCTTAATAAATCTTCTTCAGGTCTGTTTCTCCCTTCTTTTTAGCTTCCTTCATTTGATTCTACATTTTTCCTTTCTTTATCCATTCATGCATTTCTAACTATTTTTCTTTCTTTCTTTCTTCTTCAATGATTTTTGCTTCTCTCATATTCGCAGCTGAAGGTTCTCTCATTGTTGGCTTTGCTATGAGACGCAGTTCCACAGAAATAATGATTTGAGGTGCGTTTTTCCCTTTCTTCATTCGTTTCTCCCTTTCTCCATCTGTTCCTGTAATTCTCCCTTTCTCAATCAGTTCTAAATTGTTACTTTTGTAATTTTTACGAGATAAAGGATTGTCTATACTTGATTACATGTTGTTAAAATTATGATTAAGTTTTATTTTATTTTTCTTAATGAAAGAATGAAAATTATGAGAAAGGGGGATACATGCTTCAAAGTCTTAATTTTGATAAACACCCTCACCACTAACACTTCTTTTTTCTTTCAATTTGCTAGATTTTTTTATTTGTTTTCATTTCAAATTCATTGAGGCTTTGGAACCAGTTATTTGATGTTCTTTCATTTTAATTTACAAGCCTTCTTTCTATTTTTGAATTGGTAACATCTTCAACTTTGATTTCAATTGACATATATATTGCAATCAGGGGTAGGAAATTCTGGTTTGGTTTTATGCTGAACTTGATTAGATTTGTAACTTCAGTTCTTTTCCTTGCTTTTCAGGTTCTTTTACTACTTTGTATTTTTTCTGTCTGGGAATTTACTCTTGCAAAAAAGTTTGTGATAGACTTGTGTTGTCGACATGAAAGTTGATCCTTTTTTAATTTCTTATCAACTACATCATCTTGGTTAATATATAACTGTTTATAAAGAGGTGGATAGTTTACCAGAGCTGGCCTTTTTATCCATTTACTCCCTTCAAGCTCAGTGTAGTGACCACTCAATGAGATCATTCACAAATTCCATCCTCACGGAGCATAGTGCAGCAGATTGTATCATGTTTATCTAATTTCGATTCTTCATAAGCAGAAGATTTTTGCAACTCAACTGTCCAGTTTCCATTTCCTTTCTCTGATGGGATGTACGTTGTGGGAATTTCAATTTCTATAGCTCCAGATGCTTACCTAGAGCATTTGAAAGAGGAACTTAACACGGTGGAGGTGGAAACCACCCATGTAGAAAACGATATTGAGCCTCTCGCTACAACACACAAAGTTGTTTGGTATGAGTTTAATTTTGAGTTTTGGTTTTCTGATACTCTATTTTCTTTTTTGTCAGGCAAAACACGGTTTAGCTGTAGATACGTGGGGGACTGGTGTTCCGACGCATTTAGGTGGGGCTATCTACATCCCTGAGTGTGCTTTCATTTCATATGATCAAATTTTTCTCCTTTCATGGAATGGGATTTGAGTGCAGAAGAAGTTTTCGGTGTCAGATGGTAGGTATGAATAGTAAGAGTATTTTTGTCCATCCTACTTTCAGTAGTTCAGTTATTTCTTCTCTTATTCTGTTACACTTCATGATTCCTTAGCATTTTGTAGATATTCACACCATCTCCTTCCAAACTCTGCCTTGGTTAGCTTTGCATAATTTGACTTATTTCTTCTCATATTCTGTTTCACTTCATGATTCCTTAGCATTAATATTCACACCATCTCCTTCCAAACTCTGCCTTGGTTAACTTTGCATTATTTGACTTGGGAATGGGAGTTGGGTTGATTGTGGTAGTTGATTTCTTTCTTGGTTTTTATACTTTTAGCATCATCTATCACCACGTGCAATAGATATCCCACATAGTAACTTCTAATTTGATTTTGGTTGTCTTAATATTTTGATTGAAGCATACTAAGAGAACCCAAATAGAGCAAACTAGACATAGAACATGAGAAAGAACTTTTGGAGGTAATTCTGGTGATCCTATCTGAAGTTGTTGTTTAAATAGATAAGTTAAAAAATTACATCTGAATGTTGTACATTTCTATATGTCCATATATGAAACTTTTTTCAGGGTGATTATTTATCATTGCATTCCATTGATCCAACTTCCATTTTCTACATTTCTTCTTAGGAAAACAAAATATTAGTGAAGAAAATCCAATTCAATTTAATTTTTCCTTTTCTTAATTTCCTCACAGGAAAACAAAATAATGTTGTTTATCCTTTTTCTTCTTAACTCAATTTTTTTATCCTTCAAACTATATTAAATATGACGTTGTTGTGTGAAAAGGGCCTGCCATTAATTGCTGATATTTAAGTGGAATTTGATCCTTCTTTTAAATTTTCTTGGTGGAGTTGGATTTTTTAAGTATAAATGTGTTTAGCATTTATGTGATCTGTCGACTTGATAGGGTCAAGAGGATGCAGAAGCCTCTTGTCAGTAAAATCTATGTCAGACGCAATAAGGGGAATTAGCTTAGTGTTCAATAATTAGCTTAGCGCTTAATAAACCTTGTGATTAGGGAGACTATAAATAGGAACCCATGGTTCATAGTCAGTTAGCTTTTTGCATATTGTTGGGTTGTTGTAACTGAATCAGGGATTCAGTTAGGTAGTTAGAGAGCTTCAACTGAATTGGGATTCAGTTAAGCTTCTCTGTTTCTGTTATCTTCTTCATTCTTCTACAATCAAGTTTCATATTCAGAAATTGTTCCAAATTGTTCCAGATCTGCATTTTTCTCTGAGTATTTCTGCTATCTTTGTTAGCTTTTGATTTGCCAGTGCTATCACGACTCCTCGATAAGCAATGAGTGAAGGAAGGCACTCACCTGCACTTTGTATTAGCTTTAGCAACAACTTGCTCCTTCCAACTTTAGTTATGTTACAGGATAAGAAGGGAAGATGAGTGATTGAGAAGCTGGAAGATGCTCTGAGGGTGCGAGAGATGTGAGGTTGATAATGGGTCAGATCAATTTTTTGCAGAAGAATGTTGATGAGGCTCTGTAAATGTATGAGTGTCTAACAGAAAATGACCATGGTGATTCTAGGCCTTATTTTTGTAGGGGCATGATTTATAGCTTGCTTGATTAGAATGATGAGTCTAAGGTGCAGTTTGTAAAGTACAGGGAGTTGTCACCCATGAAGTTTGAGGTTGTTGGTTACTTGAGGAGCTCTCTGTCGAGGATCAAAGTTTTTGGTACGTATAAATGAGAGCTGAAAATGATAATAATGGTGACAATGAGGTCTTTTTGGCAATTGGAATTAAATAGGGATTGATGATTTTTTATTCAATTACATCACAAGTTGATTCTTAGCTGCAATGTTAGGAAAAGGTTAATCTATTTCCTGAGCTTTTGATATTGAGACAGAAAAGAGGATGACATCTATTGCAGCTTTATTTGTGAAGAGTTTTTTTAGAAGTGTCAACTTTAAGGTAATAAAACAAGTTATTTTAATTTTATGGTGATGTGTTTTATTATCTAGCTAGATTATCAATATGTTAAATATGTTCTCATTAATTTGTGTTTATTGTTTTTTATTGTATCACAGTTATGAGGAAAGAATATTTTGTTATACATTGATATTTTAGGAGCATTTATCCTCTTTTAGGTTTTTATCAATTTCAGTTTTATGGCTCTGTTACTATGTTCCTTGGGTCGAAATTCCTGCTCAAGGGCTGCCGATTTTATTGGTTGCTTTAATGGTGTGAAGCTATGAATAAAGAAAATTCATTCATTCTCTTATATCAGAATATAGTTCTTTTCAATGCGGAGTATAAATGAAAGTGATTTTCTTCTCCCATTTCTCATCTCCCTAATTTGTTAATTTCAGTTTTGCTTTACACTTTCTTATTGTCTCTTCTTCTCTTTGGTTCTAGCTCTTGCATCGAGGCTTGCTCAGTGGCGTGCGTGGTTTGGAATGTGAAACTCCCACCTGAAGATTTTCTTTTCCTTCACTATGTCACCACCAACCTATCTCTCAAAAAGTAATATTCCATGACTTTTATGGAAGTTATTTTGTTATATGGATTTGAGATACTAGAACAATTGTGCGTTTCCACCATTTACCACTGTAGGTTGCTCGTTCTAAGTCTCTCTCTAACCGTCTTTTTTTATCCTCAAAGTGATTGCAATTTCTTGCTTCTCATATGCTTGCAACCGTTTGTGCCTTTAGTATTCCTGGATTTACTAATCTCTTTTGTTATTTCTGTTCCTGGTTATTATCCTGAATCTGATTTTATTTATTAATGGTTGCATTTTCTTCCTTTTATTAGCAGACCTTGGTGGATGGACATGTGTTGTTGTCGAGAAACCTTTTCATAAGGATTTACAATCTACAGAAGAACTCAGTACTGAGATTGGAGAGTTGTTTCACAAGCCACAGATTAAGCACATTCATCATTACTTGGGAAAGGAACTTGTGCAAAACTTAGTAGTAAATGCATATGTACTTACTTTGTTGTGGCTCCATTGTGCTTAATCCCTCATCATTTGACTTATATTGGCAGTTAGTGCTTCAATTAGCAAATTGACTTTTCTTGCCTCTTTGGAACCGTGATAACATTGCCAATGTACATTTTCTAGACTTTTTCTTTTTAGTGGCTGTTCTGGTCTTTTTTTTTTTTTGATTCTCATTCTCACACTTTGGTTTTTTGGTTTTGAAATGGTCATGGCTTTCTTAAGGGTGTTGCAGGGTGAGGAAGGTTAGACTCTTGAGGAGGGAACTTAAGGGTGTCACAACATAGATTATTGGGCAGTGAAAGGACCAGTCACCTGGTACCAACTTGGTAAAATGGAACCTGGTTGCAATTTCAAAGGCCATTATATATGGAATTTCCTTAGGACCATGAATGTGTCTGTGAATTCATTGAATTTGAAAGGATACATTTCCATTGGAAGCGCTTGTTTTACGTGAGCAACATGAAAGGGAAGGTAATCGGTGGTGGGAGGATGCCAAAGCTAAGGACTGTGGTCTTCACAAAGGAAATGTAAAGCAAGATGTTGGGGCTCAGCTTAACGGCAATGGTGCTGCCATGCAAGTGCACTGCCACTGTCGCATACATCTTAAATACTAAGACCCATGCAATCAGATGTTGTTATTTGTGTTGATAATGATAAATGATATTATCTATATTTTCGTGCCATTATAAAATCTTATTAATGTAATTTTGTTTTATCATTGGGGTAGGTTGAGTCTTGCAGCATAAAATACTGATAATAACATTGTTGTAAAATAATTATAATAGCATTGTATTTAAGTGTGTAATATATAAAATAAAGTGATTAATCCACACTTATATAGATTCATCGGATAACAATTAAAACGAGTTGAGATTGGAAGTAGACTGTTGGTATGAAAATTGCTTAATTCATTTTCAGAAGAACCAGTAGAATCAAGTTCAACAAATTGTAAAATTACTTCTCTGTGTATCGGATAAAATTAAATGGTAATACCTCGTGCATCGCACGGGATACAGAATCCTAGTACTATACGTGCTCGTGCTTATTATCATTACCCTTTGTTTTGAAACTCGGGATGTCCATTCTTAATGATGGCGATGACTCATCATGTATTAGCCAAAATTTATATGTTTGATCCCAAAGGTTAAAAATCCTAAAGAGCCCCTAGGATTTAAGACCTATTAGTTCATGTCATATCATTATGAAATTAATCACCAAATACATAGTTGATAGAATTAAATCTATTCTTGGGGAAGTTGTTAGAGAACATCAGAGCGCTTTTATCACTTGTCGCCTATTATCGATAATGCTCATATAGGCTTTGAGGTTTTCCATTATATGAAGAAAAAGAAAAATTGAAAAAAGTTATATCGCTTCAAAGTTAGACATGCTTAAGGCTTACGATAGGATTGAATTGAATTGAGCTTCCTTAAGCATGTTCTGTTGACTACGGATTTCCCTAAGTGTTTTTTTTTATCTTATAATTAGATGTGTCTCCTCTATTTCATATGAAATTTTAATTAACGGGAAACCTAAAACCTTTTCCTCTTCTCGTAGGGGCAAGTGGATCCAGTATCACAATATCCATTTATTTATCCTTTGTATTGTGCTCTTTTAAGTTTTATTAGCCGAACATATGTAGTGGAGGGGTATTCAAGGCTTTTAAGTGGCAAGAGGAGTTCCTCAAATAGGTCATTTGTTCTTTGCATATGACAATTTGACTTTTTCAAGAGCAACAAAGGAGGAATCATAATGTTATTAGAAAGTATGAGCAGGATTTATGACAGCTTGTAAATTTGGACAAGTTAGGGATTTCTTTTAGTCGAAATGTACCACAAACCAATATGGACATGATCTAGAATAGGATGGGGGCTTGAATTTAAAGATCTTAAAGATTTTAATCAAGCTTTATTGGCAAAGCAAGAGTGGAGATTGCTCAATTTTGAGAAATCCCTCTCATTAACAATCTCGAAGGCCAAATGTTCTTCTAAGAGGGATTTGCTTAATGCAGGTATTGGATACCAACCTAATTACGCATGGAGAAATGTTTGGAGTACTTTAAACATTACTAGAGAAGACATTAAATGGAGAGTAGAAAATGGGGAAAACATAAGCATATGGAAGGAACCCTAGTTTCCTCGTCTGTGATGTGTGACACTATAAGATAATAATGTCCCAAATCCATTTCTCATGAACGGGGGCTAGAGCCAATATGATAAAAAGAAAAGAAAAATCAGAGAGGATGTTACTTTTTTGTTTAAAAATAATTATTTCTTATGCAAAACACTTTCTAGCGGCATCTCTTAGTCTCAGACGGCCAGTAAAGTGCAATCTGGGTGTTTACCGTGATATTTGGTAAACAAACATCTTCCGAGTTTGACTGGAAAAAGTTTAAGAGTTTTGCGAATTAAGGGTTCTTTTGGGAAAACGTCTTGCCAAAGCGCGTGTGAAATTGGGGTTTTCGACAACCGTGTGTCAAGGTATAAAAAGAGATAAAAATTCGAAGACAAAACACAAAACAATCAAAAATGCTTAAAGGTAAAATTCATTAATTGAAAAGCTTTACACAAAGTCAAACTGGTAAACTCGACTACAAATCCAACAAAAGCAGTAACAACAACAAATTCGAAAATCTAGGTGCAGGAATCGTAAATGGCTGGTTCGTTAACATACTTCTCCATGATCACGTTAGGCTCGTTGAGTCTCTTTGATGCGGACATGAGAGCTTTTTAGTGATTTTTAGAGCTGAGTTGGGAACCTCTTTTCTGACTTGGATTCTCCTATTTATAGAGCTTCATGTCCCGCGTGCCCTTGGCGGTTTTCTTCCTCGATGGATGGGTTAGTGGGTCTGGTTTCCCCCACGATCTGATGCTTGTCCCGGAAGTTCCACGCGTGGTGGTGGAGATCGTGTTTTTTAACTGCTTCAACTGTTTATTGGCCACGTACTCGATCATCGTGGTGAGGGACTGACTTAGTCAATGCTGCACGTGTTAAATGTGCCCATGTTTGTAGCAACGGTTTCCAATGTCCTTTTGTCGAATTCGACTACTCCTCTAACTTGGAGTTTCTTCGTAATTCCCTTGCTCCATACTCGACTGCCTTATGCGCTTTGGGCCAAATTTATTGTGTTTTGGGCCAAACATTTTTTTGGGCCAAGAGATGCCCCCCAAAAATGTTGATTCTCGACTACCAGGCCTTGGAGGGATCAAGCATTTTTTGATTGTGAATTTCGAACGAAACTAACGGTTGCTCGCCATCCCTGCCTTTCTGACTTCATGTCCAATCAGTATTCTTAGCGTCTGACTCTTACTCCAATCAGAAGCTTTAGCGTCTGACTTCGTCTGTCCAATCCGCCGTCTCTACCCTAGGGTAATCATTTCTCCTTTTTAGCCTTCATGCTAGGGTTCTGCGGTTATATAATAAAATAACTGTTGGATTTCAAATTTTTATGCACCGTTACGTAATTCGGCTTCGCGTCCGTCTCTTCATTTGCCTATAAATACGCCATTTTTGCTTCTTTGCAAGCTTTACGTCTTCTGAATCATTTAAGTTCCATCTGATTTTGCCTGCGGTTGTCTTCAATCAACTGATTCCGGCTTCTTCCCTTTTCTCTCTGGTGCATTTTCTGACTGCTTCCATGGCTTCCGATTCTGACAATGTCATTCCCTTAGCCGCTGCTTTCGAGATGAACGAAGCCAAGCGGGTTCCTATTCCGGACCCAAAGTATGAGGCGGAGAAGAGGGCTATCTGGAAGTCTCAGGTACTTATCCATATCTCTGTTAATGGCGCCCTGCGTGCCATTTTAGGCCCTTTGAAAAAGGAGAAAAAGGATAGGCCTACTAGTCTCCCTGAAGGTTACGAACAATTTCACCCTAGTATTCGTGGGGAAGAATTGATTCTTGCATTTCGACCTTCCTACCGTTTGCCCTTTCTGAAGGATCCCAAGAGGGCTTTTCGGTCTGCCCCGCCCAATCCAACTGCTGGTGATGGAGCCTATTTGAAATGGCTCGACCGGGTGGAAGCCAGTAAGGCTGGGCACTGGAAAATCACTGGGATTTACGACCTCATTCAGTTGTCGAGGTCGCCGATCTCTTATAATCCTGCCATGCTCTTGAGTTCACTTTTCTTTTGGGAAAGGTCCACCAACAGCTTTCATGTTCCTTTTGGCATGATCACTCCCACTCTTCTTGACGTTGCTGCTATTACTGGCCTGTGGGTTGTGGGTGATGATTATCATTCCTCTGCTGCCCCAACAAAACCCATCGCCATTTCGACAGACAACGTAGCTTTCAGTAAATTCATTAAGGACCACTACGTCGAAGATGGTGAAGTTTCTGATGCTGAGCATGTCGCGTTTCTCTTGTATTGGCTTTCTGCCTACGTATTTTGTACCAAGTCTCTGAGGATTCCAGCCAAACTTCTCCCTTTGGCCAACTTGTTGCATGAGGGTCGAAAAATTGCCATGGCCAGACTTGTGCTTGGTAATCTTTATCAGATGATAAATGAAGCGATAGCCGATATTCGAGATCCTAAAATTGCGTCTTTGAACGCGGCCGGTCCATTATGGTTGCTTCAGCTTTGGATGAATGCGGTTTTCGAGTCGTTTCTTCCAGCCAAGAAGTCTCCCTCCGTGGTGTCCAACACAAGGATCGACGCTCACCGACTTGAAACCCTAACTCCTCCTTATGATGCTTCTACTTTTGAAGTTGATTTCAAGAAGTACTTCACCATGTTCTTTGAACTGAAGCGCTTTCGTTCTGGTTTTGCACCATATTGCAAACCTTCCTATGGCCCTCGGTGGCTAAAGATTTCTTACCCCAATCTTCCTGGCTCAGAGAACCTCTCTCAACACCAAATCGAACTCTAGTAGACCATACTGTCTCCTAGGGTGTTGACTATAAATTTTGCCAGCAATGACTTCACTCTGTGTGGCTACAATCCTCAGCTTGTTTCTCGACAATTTGGGCTGAGTCAGGATTTTCCCAACACATTGTTTGACCAATCTCTTATCCTTTATCCTGGCGCCATCACCAGACGGAGTGCTTTCGACACTACTATTAACTACTACAATGAGGAGCTGATCGGCCTCAGTCCTTTTAACTTTGCTTCATCTTTTTATATCACCAAGGCGTTTAAAGCTTGGTGGTCTTCTTATTGGATCAACATTTCGATGCCGATTGAAGATTGTTTCCAACGCATAACGAATGTTTTTCTTTTGCAGAAACAAGCTCCTAAGAAGACCAAAGGTATGCATACGTCTGAGATCAACGCTTTCCAGCAATTTTTCGGTGTAGTATACTTTCCGGGTCCTCGACTTCAAGAGACCGTTGCCAAAGCAGCTCAAGTTCTAAGGCAAATGTGGGAATCTAAAGCCAAGAAAACTCGATTGATTATTCCTTCTGGTGAGGATGGTCTTTCTTTCATTATTCGAAAAACAGGCTTTAAATTCCGACCGTTGCCTACTTGTAAGTATGCTTTGGCCTTTCCAGTGGTCCTTCCTAAGTGGGTTGACCACGTGAGTATCAAGAACTTTTATCATAGCGCATTGCCTCCTCGGAAGCGGGTGACCTGGACTAAGTGTTACTTATGGAATTTTCCTTTCCATGTGCCGGTCGAAATCTTCAACCACATATCGATAAGAACGTTTATTGGTCAAGGTAATCATTTCGACCTGGCATCTTTGCGATATTTATGGCTTAACTTCTCTTTGCTTTTCTTTTTTCAGCTGAGCCAATTCCTCGACCAACTCCTCAAGCTTCTCCCCGAGTGACTTCTGCTACTGTCGAGATTGAGGATGATGATGATGATGTTAGTCTGGCTGATAAGCTCAAAATGCCCAAGGTAATATCTAATTGTAGAGCTTCAATCTCTCTTTGATATACTCTTTGTGAAATTTGCCTTTCATTTCAGAGTCGAAAGCGAGGGGCCACGCCCACCACTTCTGCAAGTCAGAAAAGGGCCAAAGGTGCTGGAGGGTCTGCTGTGAACAATCCTTCCCCGGCCAAATCAGCTAGCCAACATGAAGAGATCCAGCAAGGCGGTGAACAAGATGGTGATCAACAGGCTTCCAGCCCTCTTCTTCAAGATACTACACCTATTCCTGTCGTGATGGCTTCGGCCAAGAAGACCTCCAGGAAGAAGTCTAGTCATAAGTCTGGCAGCTCCTCTTCTCGCCACTCCAAGAGCTCGACGAGTTCCAGTCCTCTCAAAGAATCTGCTCTTAAGGTAAATCATTGTGATTCACATCTTATCTTGATTTGTTTTCTTGTCTTCCCTCTCATCTATTTCCACTTTTATTCTTCAGAGGGTTGGCATGTCTAAAATGGTTGTGCCTCGAGCCACATGGTTTTCTTCTAATCCCCCACCAGTTGTTCTGTCTAGCTCTTTGAGCAGTTTGGACTCTTCGAGCTCAAGTTTAGACTCTAATGAGTCAGACCCTGTGTGGGACAAATTGACATTCTATTTTAACTCGAAGTCAATCGCTTGGCAGCACCCTGGTTGCGAACCTTATTATACCAAAGAATGTCGAGATAATCTTTCTAATTTTCCTCCGCAGGATACTCAGAACGTGTCTTCCCCTGCTCGTGAAGGAAGTGCGCCACATGTCGAGGTTCAGAGTGGCGAGGGTCAAGTGACCCCAATCATTCAGCCTGACCAAGTGATTGGTGTTATGCCTCCTCCAAAGGCTGATGTTCTGGCCTCAACACAATCTGAACCTTCTTCCCAGCAGCTTCAACGGGATGCTAGGGTTACTTTACTTTCTCCTCATGCCAAAGGAGGCTCAGTTTCTTCCAAGACAGCCGCTTCTTCCCACACTTCCGGTGATAGGCTTAATGCCCTTTTGGTCGAAGATCCACTCACCATTTTTCAGAGCTTCTTTGATGGCACCTTGGATCTCGATTCCCCGCCACGTCAACCTGAAACTACTGAGACTGCTCAGTCTAGCGGAGTGGTTAATGCTGGCCAGATCGAAGAAGCTTTGAGTAAACTGAAAGGGTTGATCTTCGACAAAGGCTTCATTGACAGTGTCCGAGCCGACCCTCAACCAGGCTATGATGTCACAGAGCTGCTCACTTTCCTGTTGAGCCAACAGCTTGACCCAGTTCAGGCAGATGCTCTTGTCGAGCTTCAGACCTTCTTGGTTGACCTCTTGGCCACACTTGACAAAGCTAATATTGTGGAGCAGCTCATCAAGACAAAAAAAGAACAAGTGGCTTCTAACACAAACGGGCTCTTGCCTGCAAAAGATGAGATTCTCAAGCTGACTGCTAGGAAGACTCTTATAGCGGCTGAGTTGTCAAGTGTTGATGCTCGACTGGATGAGCTTCAAAGGGAAATGGCCAGGCTCGGGAAAGAGAAGGCAACGCTGATCGAAGAGGGTCCAGTTGTAAATTCCCGGCTGAACACTCTAGCTGCTGAGTGTGCAAATGTGATGTTGTCGACATCTCAACTCTCCAAGGAGGTTGCAGCGGAGCAAAATGTGAAGCAAAGCTTGGATGCCAGGATTGCTGCTGCCGGGGTTCAACTAGAAGCTTTCAAGTCAAGGATTTAGGACTCACATTTCTTATTCATTGTTTTTGTAATGGCCATGTGTTTGTATGGCCTTTTCTGTCGATATTGTAATGTCCAACCCTTATGACTTCGTTTGACAATGGATTTCGTATCAATGATATCGACATGATCTACTTTCTGACTGAATTTTTGTTGTCGATTACTCATTTCCTTGTTAAAATATTTCCTGCATAGTATTTCTGAATTTCGTACCATTTAGCTTGGCATGCAATCTAACTTTCCATCTTCCAAACCATTAATCAACTTCTTGGAAAATAGGGTAATTTATGACGCTCTTTTACCAAGTTTTCGTTCAACGACTGAAGAACTTCCTCCACTCACGGTAGTGGCCGACGTGGCTTACCGTGTTTGGTTAACGCTTTGGCAACTGCATGCCATGCATAAATGCGGCTGTTTGTTACATTCCTATTATAAATAAAGCTGTTTTTTACCTTTTCTCATCAGTAACTTCTTCTTTCTCCATTCTCATCTTCTTCCTGCTACTACCATCTTCGTTTCTGATTATGGCTAGCAAACTTATCCTCCAATGTATCAGAGACCTGGCCTTTCATCATAACCTCTTTCAAAGTCTGTATGAGTCTTCTTCCCACCTTGATGAACTTTTAGGGCTCATTGATCAACTGCTCCAAAGGCCTATCGTTGCACGCGTTAGAATCTCTCTTCAGGAGTTCCGGGGGTTACTCTTGGAGGCTAAGCCTCTGTTTGAAGAATTCAGGGAGCTTTCAGTAATGGTGTTCTTCTAGGAGCATCAGATAGATGAGTTGAAGGAGAAATTTGATTTTCTCCAAGCCTCCTTGGGCCAGCAAGACCTGGAAGGTCTCGTTCGACTATCCGTCGAGATATCTGCGGTCTCTTTTGAAGACCTAGCTGCTCGTCAAAAGAAGGCTTGACTTGAGGGCCAGATGGCGGCGCTAGTGGATCGACTGGAACCCATGCAAGCAAGATATGACGGATATAAAGCTAGCCTTCCGTTCTAGGCTTTTTAATTCTTTTTGTATCTTGCCATATCTGTAATGTTCCTCTTGATTAATGAAACATTTCCAATTTGGCAATTTCGACATTTATCTTTTATTCGATTTTGATTTCATGCAGCATTGGCTTATACGCTTTTAAGTACTTGCCATTTATTGTAACGCATTGACGTTGATTGCTTAATTCTTTAATCACGTATGCATTATTAGGTAGCGTTTTCTCGACTTTGAATGGCCCTTCCCAGTTGGGGGCCCATTTTCCGTAGGCCCTATCTTTCTTATCCATTGGGAGAATAACCTTCCATACGTAGTCTCCTGTGACAAAAGATCGATTTCTAACCTTCTTGTTGTATGCTTTAGCTATGCGATCCTTTTGCCTCGTTAAGACGTCTAGTGCCAAGATCCTTTCTTCGTCGAGATTTACTAATTCGTCTAGCATCATGTTCCAGTAAACTTCACTTGGAATTTCTTCTTGTCTTTGTATTCTACACGATTGCAAATATACTTCTGCGGGTAGCACGACTTCTTGGCCATAGGCCAGACGGAAAGGTGTTGTTCCCGTCGCCTCCCTTGGTGAATTCCTGTAAGCCCAAAGGATTTGGCTTAAAGACTCGTGCCAGCTTTTTGGCTTTCGACTCACGTGCTTTTTAATCAAGCTTATTAGAGTTTTATTGGCAGCCTCTACTTGGCTGTTTGCCTGAGCATAGTAGGGGGTCGAGGTTAGAAGTTTTATGCCCCAAGACTCTGCGAAGGCTGTCACTTTTCGTCCTACGAACACTGTACCTTGGTCAGTTGTAAGTGACTCCGGCAATCCAAAATGATACACAATGTGATTCTGTATGAATTCGATCACCGTTTCTTGTGTCACGTTTTGTAGTGGAATGGCTTCGACCCACTTAGTGAAATAGTCAATTGCTACAATGATATACCTGTGCTGCCTTGATGAAGCCGGGTGAATCTCGCCAATTAAATCTATTGCCCATCCCCTAAAGGGCCATGGCTTGACAATAGAATGTAATTCGCTGGCTGGCACATGTTGGATTCCTGAATGTTTCTGACAATCTTGGCAGTCTCTTGCATATTCGATGCAATCCTTCATGATAGTTGGCCAATACATTCCTTGCCTAAATAGCATCCATTTCATCTTTGCCTCTGCTTGGTGAGCGCCGCACAGGCCGTCGTGAGCGGCTGATACTGCTATGAACGCATCGTCCTCGCTCAAGCATTTCAACAACGTGCCGTCGACATTCTTTTTGAACAATTCATTGCCTATGATGGTATAACTTAGAGCCCTATACTTGACTTTCCTATCAGTTGACCCTACAGGATTCTGCAAGTATTCGACTATTGGCTTTCTCCAATCATTAGGAGTAAGGTTATCGATGGCCATAACGTCGAGATCCAAAGGGCTAAATTTTTCCTTGATCCTAATTAAATCTTACAATTTTAATTTATCTATCATGTACCCAGAAGCAATTTGTGCTAATTCATTAGCTTCTTGATTGCTTACTCTGGGTATGTAGCTAATTCCTGCTTGGTCGAAAATGGCTAGTAAACTCATGGCCTTTACGTAGTATTTCGCCAAATTCTCACTTACGCACTTATATTCTTTAGTAAGTTGCTTTACAACCAACTCCGAATCACCTTTAATTTCGACGTTCTTTGCTCCCAAGGCCAACAATACTTCGAGGCCTGAGACTAAAGCCTCATATTCAGCTTCGTTATTAGAGCAGCTTTCCCGAATCCGAAACATGAGCTTAGTTGGGATGCCTTGCGGAGACACTATAAACATACCAATTCCTGATCCTTCCCTATGGCTTGAGCCGTCGAAGAACAACTTCCATGGTTGTAATCCTACATAAGCTATCTCTTCGGGCAAAGTGTGATCTGTCAGGAAATCAGCTATTGCTTGCCCCTTAATTGCCTTTAAAGGGGCGTAAGTAAGTGAATATTCGGTTAATGCTAAAGACCATTTACCAATTCGACTATGTAAAATAGGTTTGGATAACATGTGCTTTATTATATCAAAGTGAGAAAAAACCATTACATTAATTGGCTTTATATAATATTTCAGCTTGGTACAAGAAAAGTACAAACACAAACACAGCTTCTCGATCATAGTGTATCGAGTTTCAGCATCGTTTAACACACGACTTAAATAAAATATGGCTCTTTCGATGCCATCTCCGTCTTCTTGTGCCAACATGCTACCAATGGTTTCATCTGTAGCTGAAATATATAACCTCATTGGCTTCCCTTTTATGGGAGGAATCATCACAGGAGGGTTTGCCAAATAGGTTTCTAATTCATCAAATGCTTTTTGGTGCTCTGCTTCCCAGCGAAAAGTGTCTTCTCTCTTCAGTCGAAGAAGGGATGAGAACGGCTTAGTTTTATTACTAAGGTTAGTAATAAACCTTCTGAGGAAATTGACTTTGCCCAAAAGCGACTACAGCTGCTTCTTGCTAGTTGGTGGACTTGTGTCGAGAATAGCTTTGGCCTTGTTCTTGTTGATTTCGATGCCTTTCTTGTGCATCACAAAACCCAAAAAGTCACCTGCAATTACACCAAATGCACATTTAAGAGGGTTCATTTTTAGGCCATGTATCCTCATTCTTTCGAATGACTTCCTTAAATGCGACAAATGTCCGTCCTTAGAGGGGGACTTGACCACTATGTCATCAATGTAAACCTGCATAAAAGTTTCAATAAAGTCATTGAAAATAGTGTTCATTACCCTCTTGTAGGTCGCGCCAGCGTTTTTCAAACCAAATGGCATGACCACCCACTCATATGTCCCTAAGGCACCAGGACATCGAAATGTTGTTTTCGACACATCCTCCTTGGCAATAAAAATTTGGTTGTAGCCAGAATATCCATCTAGAAGGCTTAAGTACTCATGGCCTGCTGCTGAATCTACCATCATTTCGGCTATGGCCATGTGATACTCATCCTTGGGTGTGGCAGCATTCAGATCTCGAAAGTCTATGCAGACCCTCATCTTACCATTCTTCTTGATTACTGGGACTACATTGGCTAACCATTCAACATATTTGGCTGCTCTGATAAACTTGCACCGCAGCAATCTTTCGATCTCCTCCTTGATCTTTGCTAGAACGTCTGGATGGAATCTCCTGGGCAGCTGCTTTACTGGCTTTCTGTCCTCTTTGATTGGCAGTTGTAATTCCACCAAGTTTCGACTCAAACCGGGCATCTCATCGTAGTCCCAGGCAAAACAATCTCTGAATTCTTTTAGCAACTCGATCATCTTGCCTTTAAGCTCTGGATCGATTAAGGAACTTATATAGGTTGGCCTTTTCTTCGAGCCATCTCCCAAATCTACTTCCTCCAAAGGGTCCTGAGCCTCCATTTTCGTGGCGTCCACTAAAGGTTTTTCGAACCCCAACGGGCCATCATCATAAATGCAATCTAACCTCGAGTCGCACATGTCTTCTTTAGCCTCTTTGCCTAGCTCGTTTCTACATGCGTTGTCTTCTTCATTCCGAGACAGCATCTCGACGGGTGAAACTGTAACTTGAAACTTTCCTTCTTTAACGGCCATACCTTTAGCCATTTCGTCGGCCTCTAGAGCCGTTTTCATCCTATTTTCGGCCGCGTAGGCCGAAATTCGAGCCAAGCTCGAATTAATCATCATTGTGATGTGTTGCCACATTGGTGGCAGCCTCATCACTTGCCACTTCTTTAGTAGCAACTTCTTCCTCGTCACTATGCCATCCACTCATAGCATCCACCTTGCATGATTCATTGAGGTGCAATCCTCGAATTGGATCTAGCGTCACTGAGTACTCTGAGTAAGGGTTGAAATACTGATTGGCCACTGTGTCAAGTGGAGCAATTGTAGCCAAACTTTTCTCAAAATTCTTCTTGTCGACATAGCCTGCTTCCGCCAAATAGTAACTTTGGTCAGCTTGCACATTCTCGACAACTCCATCTGCTTTCCATATGGAGATTCTCTGATGTAGGGTAGAAGGCACTGCCCCTACTCCATGGATCCATTCTCTGCCCAATAAAAGGTTGTAGTTATCCTTTGAAGGCACCACAATGAACAAGGTCGATCTACTCACTGTCCCCACTGTTATGTTCAGCATGATCGGACCCATGGAGGTGCTGGTTTTACCTTCATAGTCTGATAACACCATGTCATGGGGAATCAAATCTGTTTCTGTCTTGCCCAACTTCTTCATCATGAACCTGGGCATCAGGTTGATCGCAGCACCACCGTCGACAAGTATCTTATTGACTCCTTTGTCTTCCACTTTGGCCCACACAAACAGTGGCTTCATGTGACTCTTCATGTGCTCTGAAGGTCTTTGGAAAATAGCCCTGTCGTCTTCAACAGCTCCTCTCTGCATGACATAATAGCATAACGGGTTATCATCTACCTCTTCCTCGACATAGTAGTCCTCGTCGCCTTCAACGACCTCTGAGACTCGGTCGAAGTCAGCCGGGAGTATGGACACTATGCAAATGATGTTGAGGTCTTCCCCATCACTTTCGTCGAAGTCTTCTAGCATGTCTTCATCTTCATCTTCATCCTCAGCAACCACCTTGGCCTTCTCTTGAATGGGGTTCGGCAGGGTAATCCCTTTCTTGATGGCTTGGTCCAGATGATTGATGATAGATGCCACGCTTGACTTGTTTTCGGAGGCATCTGCAGGCTTGATATCCCGCAGGGATCGAAATTTACCACCCCTCTCTCGCTCCGCCTTCCTTTTCTTAAAAAGCGTCGGAATTGGGTCCTGGTCATCTGTTCTGGCCCATAGTAGTTCCTCGAGCCATAAGAGTAGTTTCTTGACACCTGAGAATTGTTAACGTATGAAGACCCTTGGCCCAAATCGATTTTCTACCATTTCTGCCTTGGCTTTGGTTTAGGTGGTGCTAACCGGAACCATTGGTTTTTTGGCACCTCAGCATTGGGGAGATACGTTTTGCTCTTCCCTTTTCGATCTTGATCCATATGGGTGGCAACCTCTTCATGGGGGAAAGTCAATCTTCTGGCCACAGGTGCTTTTTGTTGTTGATAATGTCTCTTCATTTCAGAGTCTTGGTAAGCCTTGGCTGCTGACTTGTCGAAAACAGCGCTGCATCTAGAGCACACATGACTTCCTTTTCTCCATCTTGGCTTCGGGACAGAAACTCGACAAGAGTTTCTCCAGCTTTGGGGTACACCTCTTCTAAGCTAACTTCTTCAATTGGTGCTTCAACTGCCACTTCTTTTGTCTCTGTTTCTTCCATAATCAAGCCTGAGTCGAGCTTCTCAATGATATCTACCATGCAAATGTGGAAGGGCTCCACATAGTTGGCTTCAGCTTTCTGGAGCGGATCTGAGTCGACTTTCGCTTGGCCTTTAGTCTTCTCGCCATACTTGAGCCTGCCAGAATCCAGTGCTCCTTGAACAAGGTCCCTGAAACGAACACACTGTGAGGTCCAATGGCCAAAAAAGTTATGATACTTACAGTATTTTTTGCCCTTCTTCTGTTCAGGAGAAGGCAATTTTTGGTCTTTAGGGACCACAATTAAACCATCAGAAACAAGTATGTCGTAAATTGCATCACATTTGGTGACATCAAAGGTATAAGTTTTGACAGTGGGAATACTGTCTTTAGGAGATTCTTCTCCCAACTTGTTTTCATAAGGCTTTAATGC
Organism: Lotus japonicus; assembly: GCF_012489685.1. Classification (NCBI taxonomy): domain Eukaryota; kingdom Viridiplantae; phylum Streptophyta; class Magnoliopsida; order Fabales; family Fabaceae; genus Lotus; species Lotus japonicus. Next base: position 17,188,582 of record NC_080044.1, read on the forward strand.
CTTGCACACATAAGGATCTCCTGGCTGGAGCTCAGCCAGATTGATATCATTAATGTCGACTTCAGGGGTGACCTCGTGGCAATTGTACTGTGTTGGACACACCAGCTCTGTATCTATGTAGGCTACTTTCTCTTTTTCAGGCCATTTGTGAGTTGTCTTAGCTCTTTCATCGTTTTTCTCCGCTTTGAGTAATTCGACATGCCTTACTCTATCAGCGAGCTGAGACATATCTCGAATATACTGCGTGTCGAGTTTCTTTCTAATTGAATACTCTAAACCACCTGCAGCCAAAACAACCAACTCGTGTTCTGGGACATGAGTAAAACATCGAGATTTCAACATCCTAAACCTATTCAGATAGTCATCAATAGATTCGGCATTCTTTCTTTTGACGCTGGCCAGATCCTTTAGGCTCACTTTGCACTCCCCTCTGAAGAACTGCTCATGGAAAATCCTTTCCAATTGTGTCCAAGTGTGGACTGACCTAGGAGCAAGGGTTGTGAACCATGTGAACGCGTTCTTAGTTAAAGAACTAGGAAAGTACTTCATTTTCAAATTCTCATTAATGGCCAGGTCTCCAGCCTCGATCTGGTATCTCGCCACGTGTTCCACAGTAGACTCCCCTGAGTCCCCAGAGAACTTAGTGAACTTTGGGACTTTCCAACCTCTAGGGAACTCCGCATCGAGAACCTCTTCAGTGAAGGCTGAAACAAAATGGGGTGTGTTAGCAAAACCTACATTAAAACCGTGCTGATTTAGCAATTGTTCAACCACAGCAGCAACGTTTTGTTGCCCCCCAGCGTTTTGGTGTCGAATTCTTTCCAACACTCCATCAGCGTGCTCACCCCTATTTACCATGTATACATTCTGCGGCCCTGGTGGTCTCCCTTCATTTTCTTCGAATAAAGGGTTTTGTTCTACGTGTTGGTAGGGTTGTACGGGCCTGCGAGCTGGGATTGCGATTGGTGGAATTGGTTCAATTCTCGGCAAAGGTGCTGTCTCATTTTGTGCTCCTAACGCTGTCGCCAAACGCCCCATTTGATGGGCTAACTCTTGGTTATTGGCATTTGTGTTCTGGATCAAAGGGTTGAGATCTCCCCCATCTGCCGAGATAACATGTTAACCATCTCGTGCTGGCTATCGTCGAACTGCTGCCTGATAGCCTGAAGTGACCCCAAGTTCATACCCGTGGGCATGTACATTTGCGAACTTTGCCCCGTGGCAAAGCCAGGAGGGCTCACTCGATTTCCTAAATTCATCATTGTGCCATTTGCCCCGAATGGAGGCATCCCAAAAGGTAGTACATTCTCTGAGAACGTCGAATAATTACCCTGCAAGCCATGCATCAATGATGTAGGCATGCTAAAGGGCATATCCCTCGCAGGAGGAGGAAGGTTTGGTATAAAGGATGCTTGGGCCACGTTGGCCACTCCTCTCATCACAGTTGGCATAGTGACGGCCTGAGCCGCGGTAGAGATAGGTATCTCAGCCACGGCTGACATCATTACACCCTGAGGTGGTGATGTGAGGCCAAGATTCGTCCCAGGGGGTAAATCCTCTTCATTATTACTACCGCTCCCACCAGGGCTATTCTGATTCACCACATTGGATCCCTGTGGGGAGGTCCTACCTCGATTGTTCACCATACTTACTGTCCTGCCGCTTCTCAAGTGCATAAACTAACTCACGCAAGTAAACAAGCAGCAAAAACAATGAAACTTCACACTAGAACTTCACACCAAATGCTTCTGTAAAACTTGGTTTTCACAAAAACGGTCCCACCAGGTGTGCCAATTTGTTTACCTTGATATTTGGTAAACAAACATCTTCCGAGTTCGACTGGAAAAAGTTTAAGAGTTTTGCGAATTAAGGGTTCTTTTGGGAAAACGTCTTGCCAAAGCGTGTGTGAAATTGGGGTTTTCGACAACCGTGTGTCAAAGTATAAAAAGAGATAAAAATTCGAAGACAAAACACAAAACAATCAAAAATGCTTAAAGGTAAAATTCATTAATTGAAAAGCTTTACACAAAGTCAAACTGGTAAACTCGACTACAAATCCAACAAAAGCAGTAACAACAACAAATTCGAAAATCTAGGTGCAGGAATCGTAAATGGCTGGTTCGTCAACATACTTCTCCATGATCACGTTAGGCTCGTTGAGTCTCTTTGATGCGGACATGAGAGTTTTTTAGTGATTTTTAGAGCTGAGTTGGGAACCCCTTTTCTGACTTGGATTCTCCTATTTATAGAGCTTCATGTCCGCGTGCCCTTGGCGGTTTTCTTCCTCGATGGATGGGTTAGTGGGTCTGGTTTCCCCCACGATCTGATGCTTGTCCCGGAAGTTCCACGCGTGGTGGTGGAGATCGTGTTTTTCAACTGCTTCAACTGTTTATTGGCCACGTACTCGATCATCGTGGTGAGGGACTGACTTAGTCAATGCTGCACGTGTTAAATGTGCCCATGTTTGTAGCAACGGTTGCCACTGTCCTTTTGTCGAATTCGACTACTCCTCTAACTTGGCGTTTCTTCGTAATTCCCTTGCTCCATACTCGACTGCCTTATGCGCTTTGGGCCAAAGTTATTGTGTTTTGGGCCAAACATTTTTTTGGGCCAACACTGGGTTAAAAATAATTATTTATATTAAATACTTTCTTGCGGTCAAATGTGCGTATTGGGGGTTCCAACTCACCAGTAAAATACAAAAAATCATAAGAATAAAAAGGAAGAAACTCATCTCTCTCCAATTTGGAGAGACCACAAAAGTGGTGAGTCCCACTACTCCCCCCGTCTAATCTCCATCCTCCCACTCACAAAACAAAGAGAGATTCTCCATCTCTCCTCTATTTCTCTCTCTCAACTATCTTTACCCTAGCAAACGAAGACTATATCTATGTTGTTAAAGAGTTGGGACCAGACAATAAGATTTTTTAAACCAATTCAATAATGGTGGTTAATGCTATGAGGTCTAAGTACTTTTGTATCGACATTAAAACCAAGGTTATTAAGCGTTAGCAGCTTCTTAAGCAAAGAAAAATGCTAACGACACATTTTTTTAAAAAAATCATATTCCAACACCCTCATTATAATTTATTTATTTTTAAAGGCTTAATTGCATTTTTGGTCCCCTAACTTTATCCTTTCTTTGAAAATTGTCTCCCAACTAAGAAATTTGCAAAAAAACATCCCCAAAGTTACCCTCTGTTAACATATTTGGTCCTCTAGTATTTTCCATCCAAAATCTAACGGTATGAGGGATCAAAAGTGCAATTAAGTAGACGAAATGGAAAATTAGGGACCAAAAGTGCAGGTCACGATGGTGAGGAAGTCGACTTAATTGCACTTTTGGTCCCTCAAAAGTCAAACCGTTAGATTTTGGATGAAAAATACTAGAGGGACCAAATGTGTTAACGGAGGGTAACTTTGAGGATGTTTTTGTTAATTTCTTAGTTGAGGGACGACTTTCGCAAAAAGAACAAAGTTGGGGACCAAAAGTGCAATTAAACCATTTTTAAAAATTCAATACAATTTTTTTAAAATAAAACAAATGTGTTGACCTTTCTAACAATAAAATAATCACCATAAGTATTTTGAAATATGACATCATTATAATTTATAACAATGTGTGTTAGCCCTCCTCCTCAAGCAAATGACAGGTCCCGCAAATGACCCAAAAAGTTTTCTTGTAGACTGTTTCTTCTTAAAAAAATTGAGTATTGGTTTTATTGGTTTATAAAAAAAAAATTTATGCCGTAACATATTAGTTGTGATATTTTACAACTGACGAAATGTATATCACTTTATTTTTAATCTAATATTTGACAAAATAAATTTAATTTTAATCATAACAATGCTGCCTGATATAGAAAGAGTCACTTGTAAGTCCTAGTCAAAGACCAAAGTCAAAACCAACCCGTGACGAAGACCACTTCAATCTGTAGCAATGGACGGTTGATATTGATCAAATCCATCACAGGCAGGTCACCCAATAATAATCACAGTTCATTCAGACACTTGTTGTGTTGCTTTGTCCCTATTCACTGGTCAGTCAAAGTGCCACTGCTACTAAGACCATGTACAATGGTTTAAACAAAAAATTCTCATTCAACACCACTTTTTATCTTCCCAACACTCCACATCATCTTCTCTCTCCAATTCAACACACTTTCAACAAATACCCACTCCAATGGTTTTCTCTCTCTGAACATTCTTCCCACATGCGAATAATTCCTGCGCTTTTGCCAAAACATCATTATCCGACCAACCGCTTCCTTGTTGACGCTTAGCGGCATCATAAGCGCCAATCCATTTACCCAGTATTTTGTTCATATAATTCCAACGGTTTCGACATGCAATTCCATCACGCGGAGGATCGAATGAGCAATGCTCATTACAATACTCAGCAATATCTCTCCAAAATGTTTCTCCTTTCTGGTTTTTCCCCACAACACTGCTTGTTCCACAGTTAATCCACCCACTAATTAGCACCATATTTTGTGCAGTGTTCCATGCGGGTGCATGCGTTTTTTTGCTCTTAGGAGTGACTTCATTGACTTCATTATCAGTTGACCCGTCACCAAGATTGACTTGTGTTGAAAATTCCGGAAATTCCGGTCCATCAACACTAGGAAAATTTGCACGAACCATTGGCATATAACCACTAGACTGGGGTGTTTGAGATGGATATCTCACAGATCCATAAGATGGATGAAAGTTTGGAACAAATGATGACTGGTTCGAATACTGATTTGGATCTGGATAATAGTTTGGATTTTGAGGATGTTGGTTGGAGAATTGATGTGGGACTTGAAAATAGTTTGGATTTTGAGGACGTTGGTTGGAGAATTGATGTGGGACTTGATAATTGGTGGGATTTTGAGGACGTGGGTAAGAAAATTGATTTGGATCTTCATAGTTGTTGGGATTTTGGTTGGAAATTGGGTAGCTTGAAGAATTCTGGGTGTTGTAATGGTGATTGTTGGGATCCATTTCAAAACAAATGCTAATAGAAGGATAATAAGATGGTGAGAGAGATAATAAAGATGGGGAAAAACTTGGTTTTTTTTCCTGTGTCCAAATCTATCAAACCAAGTCTCTATTTATAGAGAAAAAAAAGTTATGAATTTTGGTAAAAAAAAAAAAAAAAAAAAAAAAACATTTTCAACAAGATAATTCAGTTTAAAGTTTTTTTAAAAAAAAAATACCGCTGGCCAATGGGACGCTGCCACGCGTCCCATCCTCACCCACTCGGTCTTCTCTCTCCTCTCCCACTGACACGCCACGCGCCTTGTCGGCGCGTGTCGTGCACGCGCCCTGCTGTCTCCAATCCGGAGCTGCCACGTGGCTCCGGAGGCTCCTCTCAACATTGTTGAACCGGTTCAACATTTTCCCACTTTCAACAGCTTTCAACCAACCATTGCATGGGTTCAACAACTCTCAACATGTTTCAACATGGCATTCAACATGCCATTGTACATGGTCTAAGATTGTGCTATGTGTAGCTTAGCTCATTCCTTCCTCTTTCCTAGACTTTGTCCTTTACTTTACCACCAGAAAATCCTCAAAATTCTATTCCTAGAAACTCTGATTCATCTTCATTCCCCTCATTCTTTCACTCTGAATTCTTTGTTTGCAATTTTCTGAGCAATCCTATATGGTTTGATTTTTATTTTTATTTTTCATGGGCATGCTTCATTTTCACTGAAGATTAATTTTTTGGCCTTTTCCTTTGGTGGGTCATCGTGATTATCTGCTTTGCTGGTGTAGGACAGTTATGAGGGGATGAGGACATTCACCGTACAAATAGGGGGGTTTTGGTTTTGATGATAAGAAGAGATAAGGACCTTTGGCACATGCTAGTACACTTTACTTCAAAAAAAGTTCCTTGGGACCTTTGTGTTTTGTTCATCATGCTTATCTATGCTAGACCTGCACCAAAGACTTTGTGATGAAGTGTCTGAATTGAGCTTCATACAATTAAGTTCATGGCTACAAGTCTTCATTTTGCGGCTCTTGGCGTTTAGTGTTTTTTTTTTGTTGGTTTGGTATTGGTTTAATTGGTTCTGTTGGATTTCTTCTCCACATAAGCCGCCAGGCCAGGTTTCTTCTTGTCATCTTCGTTGCACTAGGTAGGTTGTTTCTCCTTCTTTGTTTGCTATGGTGGAATTGTAGTTACTTTCAACCCTCTATTTTCATTTTTAGGTTCAAAACATTTGCCATGTACTGAATTCTGTTAATCTTTCACAAGTTAGAACTGATAGTTAGTTTTGCTCTTTTTCATTTGGTATATTGGCCCTTTTGATCTTCTTTGACCAGGTTGTTTACCCATGGGTTGCTCAGTTCTAGTGCAAACTGAAAGCTGAAAAGTCAATATGTATTGTTCAAAAAAAAAAATTTCCTTTATATTTTTCTAGTCTTTAAAAAACCTGTCTATTTGCTTGGTGTCGCTTTGACACACTATGATCTTAAACAATAGGTTGAAATTCTGTGCCGTGGAAGATTTCAGTTAGGGAAAACCTACACGGCATCTTAGTGTGCGCTTGGTTACGAGTTAAATGCAACGTGAGCAGATTTTTATCTCAATCCATAAGAAGAATTCTGTTCACTTTGTGTTGAAGTGCGAGCTAACTTTTATTTGCTCTGGTGCCAACAAATATCCAAACACAGCCTTAGTTTTGTCATTTGGTTGGTCTTTTGTATGTTGGTTGAACTTAGATTAAGATATATTTTAATTATTTTTGGTGAAAGTTTAAAATGGGATATCTAGTTACTATTTCAAAGTCCCATTAGTTGCAAATTTAGATTTAGGCATGAATATTCTGTAGTTCTATTTCACCGGCTGGAGTATCCCAAGTAAATTTTCCCTTTTCCAATTACTTTTTTTGTTTGTGTATGTCTGTATATAGTGTTAAAGATCTTGTGCATGTGTTACCAGTTGATCATCTTGTCCATATACCACTTGATCTGGGAAGGAATTTTTATGCTTACTTTCATGTTGCTGTTTAACTGTGTTTTGAAATGAATACTAACTTTTTACTCTTTAGAAGTAGCTTGATGTTTTTGGCATATAACTTTGAGTTTAGCAGCCCAAAGTCATCACTCTGCATGTTGGAACCGGAAATTTACACGAGCTCAATATTTCATATGCAGTAACTTTTTTTTAGAGCTCTATGCATGATTCTTTGCAATAAGTGCATTAAATAGCTTAATGTTCTTTCCTTTCTAATGTGTAGCTCCGGGCACTCCTGCAAATGGGAACTGATGGTTGTGAAGTGGAGACATTACCTTACTCCTTTAAGGTACAGAACATAATTGAAATGAACTATGTTTTAGTGAGGATATTTTATGATACTGCTTTCCATAGCTGCTGTATTGATTCAGTTATGATGAAAACAAGCTTAGAAGCTTTGTGCTCAATCATGAGGTTATTCTTTTCAAATATTTTGCCTTTGTTTGCTGGTTTTTTTTATGTGGTATTTGTTTGGCCTAGAAGAAAAAGCAGCTAACTCCGGCACTTGGCTTTTCTTTAATGTTATGTCATATGTGGGTGTTTTTTCATCTACACGTGGATGTTGTAACTAAGCATTTTATTGATTGCAATTGCAATTCATGTTGGAAGGTACATTGTAGAATGTGCACAGAACTCAAGAAATTACTTGAGAGAATCTTAAGGATATTTCCGCTTATAGAGGCGGCACGCCCTCGGTCCTCATCAGGAATACAGTCTCTGTGTTCGCTAAACAGTGCAATTGACAAAGCCAAACAACTTCTGCAACATTGCTCGGAATCTAGTAAACTCTACCTTGTGAGTATTTCTTTTTTATTATTTCAGCTTGACAAAGTTTTAGATATTTGAATCTGCATCAATTATATCTCCAACAGCGGAGTGGGACTGCCATTTCTTCTTCATGAGAGTTCAAGATTTTGAAAGCAGATTATATTACGTTTTTCTATTGCATCGGAGTTCTGCAAATATTTGGTTATAAGTTTATCAGATGTCGAAAAATATTGAGCTACTAAAGTTACACATGATCTTGTTAAATTGTTCTGTTGTCATGCTGCATGCTAATTTAATTGGTTTTAATATTAATTGTAGGCAATGTCAGGGGAGTCAATACTCTCAAAATGCCAAAAGGCCAAAAGATCATTAGAGAAAAGCTTAATCCAGATTCAGGATATGGTTCCAGTTATGTTGGCTGCAGAGGTTTGTTAAGTTAGCACCCTATCCACTTTTATTTGTCTAGTACTCTGCTTCAAATTCTTTTCTTTTATTACCTACGTATGAATCAGGCACTTTTCACATAAGTATTCAATTGTTACATTATATACCCATTTTGAGCTTCATTTTAATGCTTTAGTTGGCATTGCAATGTCTCTGGCAGATTTCTCGAATGATTCATGATCTTGGATATGTGACATTTGTCCTGGACTTTGCTGAAGAAGAGGCTGGTAGGGTTATGAGAGAATTACTGCAGCAAGGTCATTCCGCCTCAGATAAAGATTCAATTGAAAATTCTGATGTTAAATCTCTTCAGTTTGCAGTGGCAAGACTTAATATTACATCCTCAACTGCCGTCGTAATAGAGAAACGATCTATTAGGAAGTTGTTGTTGAATGTTAGACCAAATGACCAAACAAAAAAGATGATCTTGAAAAATCTTTTGTATCTTCTGACAAAGTACAGAAGTTTCATCACAGGAGAACAAATGGAGGCCTATCATCTTAGTGAAGGACCAGTAACAACTGAGAACATGGGTCATGTTAATCATGTTATGTCAGAACCAGACCTGAACCGTGATCAAAATAGAACTCACGCCGGCGAGTTGGGAAGAGTTACACCACCTGAGGAATATACATGCCCAATATCTTTAAGGTTGATGTATGACCCTGTTGTCATTGCTTCAGGAGTTACATATGAAAGGATGTGGATACAGAAATGGCTTGATGAGGGTAATGGAATATGTCCAAAAACTAAGAAGAAACTGGTTCATAGGGCACTGACTCCTAATGTTGCCATAAAGGACTTAATAGTAAAGTGGTGTGAAATTAATGAAGTCTCTATTTCTGATCCAAGTAGGCAAGTGGAAGATTTTCGCTCGTGGGAATCTTCCTCCAATTCCATTATGAGTTTTGGAAGTTCTATGAATGATTTGAATTTGCCAATGGATTTTAGTGGCATCTCACTTGGATCGTTAGATACTAGTATTGGTTCAGGTTTCTCACATGTAAAGGCCAGTCATGGCTTAAATTTGATGTTGGTTAAAACTAGTGAGGATTCTCACAGGCATCAGTCAACACATGACGCAGATCTGACGCGCTTGTCTAAACTCCATGATAGTCAATGGGATTCTCAGTGCCAAGTCATTGAAGATATGAAAATAAATTTCAAATGCAATTACCAAGCTTCTTGCTCTGTGTCATTTGAGAATTTCATTGACCCACTCACAAGATTTCTGAGCACTGCAAATGAGATGCATGATGTGAAAGCTCTGCGAGGTGGAACTCAATTGCTTTTGGAATTTATGAAATACCACAGGTACAATTTCTTTCACCCTCACAATTTGGTTCTTGGTATGCTGCCGATAATTTAGTTGGGTTGGTTTACATTTATCTAATTTAAATTGTTTGCTAAATTGTGAGTGTTTACTAACAATTATGCTTTCAAAACAATATTCACTTGGTTTAGAGTAACAAGGAGTGCTTGTTATGTAAAGGTTTTTTTTTTTTTTCCTTTTCAATGTTTGAAACATCAAGGTTATATTTCATCCACTTTCAATGTAAGAAAAAAGTTCCTTTCCAATTTAATATGCTGGTATGACATTTGTGGTTTTCATGCAGAAATGGTTTGAAAAATTTAAGTGAAGATACATGCACTGTGTTAGCAAGTCTTCTTGAGTCAGAAGTGATTGAAGAAGCTCTTGCCATAATGGAAGTACTTTCTGGGTATTGGTCTGATAAAGCTAACATTGCAGCTTCGAGTGCTCTCTCTTCTGTTTCAAAGTTCCTTGATTCTGGTAACAAAGAGTTCCAACGAAAAGCCATTAGAATGGTGTGTAAATTTTCATACAATGGCGAACTTTGTCCTTACATTGTATCTCTCGGGTGCATCTCGAAATTACTGCCGTGTTTTGAAGACAAGGCCCTTTCGAGAGACTGCATATGCATATTGAAAAACCTTTGTGATACCGAAGAGGGTAGGATGTCTGTTGTTGAAACCAAAGGATGCATATCTTTTATTGTTGAAGTAATTGGGAGTGGCAGTGATGAGGAAAAAGAACTTGCACTTGCTATTGTGCTCTCTTTATGCTCTCAACGCTTGGAATACTGTGAGCTGGTTTTGTATGAGGGTATTATACCTTCTCTCGTCATTATCTCCAACACAGGAAATGATAGCACAAAGGCGTATGCACTGGAACTGCTCCGGCAATTGAGGGAGGTTGACAGCTTTGACAATAGCGATTCCTCTGAGCCGAATCTCAACAACCCTCGAGATTCTAACAATCGGTTCGAAGAAAAGAAACCGTCAAAGAAGTCGACATTTTTTAAGAAACTAGGTCTGTTCTCAAAACCCAGTTCACTTGCAGCAAAAAGCAAGAAATGAAACAGAGTTCCCATGGTAGGAGACATTTTGGATTGCTGGATGCAGATAGGATTCTTAGATAGAGTTTTAATTTTAATCATTGGATACAATTTTTCAATTAATACTAATAGTGTGTTTGGATTGGCAGTCAACACACAATCTAAAGCACAATGACCCCAAAAGTTAGTTTCTCTCTAGAAGTGATTATAGGGTCATGATTGCAAAACCAAACACATGCTAAGTCTCATCTTGCTGGATCATGGCTCTAAATATTCATTCACAGTGTTTCTGCTGCATAATTTTGCACAGCAACTGCAAGCTGTATGATATATAGTTCTGTGATATGATGTATAGTTCTTTTGACATGCCAAGTTAACTTGGTAATCACTTTTAGTTATTATAGTTGTAAATAGCAATTTTGGCATGATAAGATTAGAGCTTTTGATTGGTTGTAATCAGTAGTTTGGGTTTGAGCAAGAATTATTCAGTTGTAGAAATAGCTTTTTACCTAAGTAAGTTAGGCACTGAGCTGTCTTTCTTATTGTTATTATTATGTTGTATAAATTAAATAATGTATTTTGAGCTTTGAGTTCAATATAGTTTCTTTGGCTAAATTACAGTTTTGGTCCTTATAGTTTTAGAAATTTGTGATCCAATAACTAAAAAAAGTTATGTTGATCATAATTTTTTACGCGAATGACAAGCTAAAACGATTTAAGTCACTTTACACATTAAAAGATATGATATATGTCCAATTTCTGTCGTTTGTTATTGAATGATTATTAGCTAAAATTTATAATTCATTAGTACAAAATTCATGTAACATATGGATAATTTGCTGTCAAAAAAAACATATGGACAATTCATGCTATGTTATGCAATGCCAATTAGCAGGCATCGTCTTCAAGAGTTGCACACTCTAGATAAAAAAAAATGTGTAAATGATAAAATTACTATTTATTAGTTCATCTTTTATCTATTTTTTCTCAACCTTTTCGTACTTTCCAGCTAATTTTAGTGTTCTTCCCACCATAGTTCATGTTTTTATTAGAATTTCATAAACACAAATATTTAGGTTTTGAATGAATTTTCGGAAGTGTAGACAAGTGCAACTCTAGAACATAAATTGAGTCATTGATAACACTTATACGATGTGCAAAAGATAACGCTTTAAAGATATTGAAGGATATGTTATTTTTAGGGGTTTCGGGCCCTAAAATTACTATTTTACACACCTAATAGTTCATCTTTTCTCTATTTTTTCTCAACATTTTTGTACTTTCTAGCTAATTTTTGTTTTCTTTCCACCGTAGTTCATGTTTCTATTCACAACCTAGCACATCTAATTTTTTTTCGAATATAAAGTCATCCTTTGATTGATTATATCACGAGAATCACTCTAAATTTATTTTATTTTTTGTAAATTTTTTGTGTTCTGAAAGTTTAAGTTCCGAAAGTATAAACAAAAACACTTATGGAGGTTGAACTTCAACAAAAAAAATTAATTTTCAGATGTTTTTTTTTTTAAAAAGAAAATTTCGGATGTTTGAGAAATGTAGCTTTCGAAAGTTAAACATCTAGAAGCTAATTTGTGTTATGAATGTCAACTTTTGGAAATATGTTATGGATGTGTATATACTTTCCTTCCAAAAGTTGAACTTTCAAAACAAAAAAATTAGCTTCCGCTTGTACAAGAATGAATTTCGTAAACACAAATATTTAGGTTTTGAATGAATTTCCAAAAGTGTGAACAAGTGCAACTCCAAAAAATAAATTGAGTCGTTGATAACACTTATATGATGTCCAGAAGGTAAGGCCCTTAGAATATCAAAGGATATGTTATATTTAGGGGTGCACATGAACTAGAGTGGACAAACAGGTCTAATCAGATGGATTTTCCAACAATCTAACCAAGTCTGCTTCAGGTATTAGGTTCACAAATGCATCTATCTGAACCAATCCGATACTTGATTATATAATAATCTTTGATTTAATAAAAAAATTATTTTCTCCAGCTTTAAAATACACTAAATGGTATTATTTCATGTCATTTGATACAACTTTTTGTGTCATTTTCATGCTATTTGTGACATATAATATAGATTTACCGATTTTTTGTGGTTTTTTTCTTTCCAATTTTAAATACTCAAAATTTATTATTATTTTAATAGAATCTGATCAACCGGTTCGATCTAATCTGCATATTGTTAGTTTGGTTCAGTTCGAGTTCAAAGTTAAATACACTTGAAATCTAATCCAAACAACCCGAACAATTTTGATTGATTCATATTCTTTTTATGCCAAAAATTTGTTCAATCCAACCCTGTGCACACCTAGTTATTTTGAGGGTGCATTTTATGGAAGGCAGACTTTTACATGATGGTTTTTTAGGGGGGCAGGAATGTTGTTTGTGTTTTACCCAATGAGTGCAAGCCATGGGGTTAGTGGGTGCCATGTCATCTCAACTTAATAAAAATCAGAGTTTGGTCCCCCAACTATATGAATTAATATAATAGTATATAATTTCTTTTCAATATCAATTATTAATTTAATTAGTCAAAAATAGCAAATCTGAAAAATCTAAATTTGGGAATAATCTTTCAGAACCCTAAAATCAAAATTTCTAATCTCTTCAACTTCAACCATCACCGCCGCACTGTTCATCACTGCCGCCCCTGTCAATCACTGCCGCTGTCCATCACCGCCGCACCTGTTCATCAAATTTGCGTCGCAGTCGCGCCTCTCTTCACCGCCCGTGTTTCAATCGGATCTCAATCTTCAACCGTGTTCATCGTCTTTGCATCGTCGCCACACCGTCTCTTCACCGCTCGTGTTCTTCGTCTATTTCATCCAACAAACACCTGTGTTCATCATCATCGTCTTGCTTTCTCTTCACCGCTTGTGTTCATCATCTTCTTCGCCCAGATGACGCGTTCTGCATATCCTTCGTTCGCCTTCTTCGTGGTCTCGTCGCCGTCGCGTTATTCATCCTGGGTTCTTGATCTTCGTTACGTTGAATTTATATAATAAATTTATAAGGGTGCGTTTGAATGTTCAAACATGGTCGTGTTCCAGTGGTAGGTTTCTTTAAAATACTCCTATAGGTCCCAGGTTCAAGTCTGATTTGTAACGGTTTATAAATTATTTTAACATTCTATTGCCTGTTAAATTATAAGTTATATATATTTATAGGTGCAATTTACACTCAAAGTGTTTCATGTCCCAGTGGTATCATGCTTTCCAATTTGTCTACAGGTCATCGCTTCCAGTCCAACCTGAAGCAGTTTTTTTGTTATTTTACCATTTTACTATTTTTTTCCCAGTGAAGTTATAATATATTAATAAAATATTCTTATTTTATGATAATATAAAATAATCAATTAAAAATACATATAAAATCATCTTCAAGTATAACTTTTTAAAATAATCTCCTAATTCTAAGTATATTTTTAATAACTTTTTTAAGTTTTTAAAATTCTTTTATGTCCATTCTATAATAAGTTAAATAAAGCATATAGTCATTGTTTTATATCGGTTAAGGTATAAGACAATATCACCCTATAGCACTTATAGTCATTGCTATATATCGATTAAGATCTAAGTCAATATTGTCATTTAACACCTATAGTCATTGCTATATTTCAATTAAGGCCTAAGTCAAGATTGCCCTAAAGAACATAGAGTCATCGCTTTATATCGACTAAGGTCTTAATCGAGGGTTACACTTTTCTTAGTCGTACTATATCGATGGAGGTCTTAGTTGCCCTATAGCACTTATAGTCATTGCTATATATCGATTAAGGTCTAAGTCAAGATTGCTCTATAGAACATGGAGTCATCGCTTTATATCGGTTAAGGTCTAAGTCAAGATTGCTCTATATAACACAGAGTCGTCGCTTTATATTGATTAAGGTATAAGTCAAGATTGCTCTATAGAGCATAGATTCATCGCTTTATATTGATTAAGGTCTTAATCGAGGGTTGCACTTTTCTTAATCGTACTGTATCAATGGAGGTCTTAGTTGCCCTATAGCACTTATAGTCAGTCATTGTTATATATCGTTTAAGGTCTAAGTCAAAGGTTGCTCTATAGAACATAGTTATCGCTTTATATCGATTAATGTCTAAGTCAATATTGCTCTATATAACATAGAGTCATCGCTTTATATCGATTAAGGTATAAGTCAAGATTTTCCTATAAAACATAGAGTCATTGCTTTATACCGATTAAGGTCTTAATTGAGAGTTGCACTTTTCTTAATCGTACTATATTGGTGGAGGTCTTGTAAAAGTAACTAATTTTAAACAATATATATTAACGCAAAACTTTGAACATATTATAATGTAGCATAGTGGTAAGCAAAGTAATTGGTTCAATTGGCTTGTTATCCACTAGTTAATTACATATATTATACTTCTATCACCATTAATAAATTAAAGCCAACTAGTTAATTGCACCTACGAGTGATCATTTATATCGATTAAGGACGTAGTCGAGGGTTGCCCTATGCTTTACATTGATTAATGACTTAGTCAAGGGATGCTCTATAACACTTTGTTGGGATTGCTTTATATCGATTAAGGACTTAGTCGAGGGTTGTCCTATAGAACTTTTTAGTGATCGCTTTACATTGATTAATGACTTAGTCAATGGATGCTCTATAACACTTTGTAGTGATCGCTTTATATCGATTAAGAACTTACTCGAAGGTTGACCCTTAGGGTTGGCATTGATCGCTTTATATCGTTTATGGTCTTGGTCAAGGGTTGGCCTATTGCAATTGGTATTGATCACTTTATATCGATTAAGGGCTTGGTCTAGGGTTGCCTCATAGAACTTGGTAGCGATCGCTTTATATCGATTAATGTCTTACTCTAGGGGTTGCATTATAACACTTTGAGTGATCGATTAAGGACTAATCGAGGGTTGACACATAACAATTGGCATTGATCGCTTTAACTTGGCAGTGATCGCTTTATGTAGATTAAGGTGTAGGGTTGACCCATAGAACTTGCATTATAAGTTTATAACACTCGGAGTTATCGTTTTATAAAAGTAAAAGAAATACACCGTTACTCAATTAGGTTTGACTTATATTACATAATGCTAATATTTTTACAAAAAAGTAAATGTGTCGGAGTTATCGTTTTATAAAAGTAAAAAATTGTAAAAAAATACATTGTTACTCAATTCGGTTTGACTTATATTAAGTAACGCTAATATTTTCATGTAAAGTAAATGTGGTGTAGTGGTAAAAAAAGTAACTATTCCATATGAAGTCTTGAGTTCAGATCCTACTTGTAGCTTTTTTTATGTATTTTTTAACATTTGCTCTCATTTAAACAAAAATCAAAGCAATATTATTGTTGATTAAACAAAATATTATGCCAACAGGATTCGAACTCGAGTCAAGGCAATCATGAAGGAAAACAGTTACCACTAAACCAACCAAATTTAATTGATTATTTTGGCTTATTAATGTATATTATTTGCTGAATTTAATTGACTCAAATAGATCATATAGATAGATACAGATTATAGCATGTTGCAATTCAAGAGTGTAAAAGGAATTGTGCACCTGAAAGGATTGAAGAATACATGAGTCTGTCGTTTGACCAGAGAATGATAGTGGAAAGACACCAGAGGGGTTGAACTGCTCTCTACACCTGGTAATACGTTATCTGGATAAACTGTCTAATGGGGCAGCAATTTATATATCACCAGTTGAGACCAGGGTCCCCTCATTAGGCAAAGTTAACTGACCTAACCCATCATAGGACAGTTAATAACAAAAGCCTAATCTACCATCCATCATAATACATGTAAGTGAATTAAATTAATAATTCACATAATTGATATTAATGACCAAACAAAATATATCTTAATTAATTGATAATGTTAATCCACATAACAAAAGAGAGAGTTAATCATAAATAAATCTAACATTCTCCCACTTGGATTAACATTTGTCAATTAATATAAAGAGTAAAATACACTCACCCCTCTCAAGGTTTGCAAGAATGACACACCACCCCATTTCTTTTTAAAATCTACACTCCACCCCATTTTTTATAAAGGCAAAATTTAGTGACGAAAACAAATTCGTCACTACTAAAAAATAATTACTAATTAGTGAAAATTTAAATAAATTTAATGCATATACACTATCATACATTAATTTATGAAAATAATTTTACTGAATTAAATTTTAAAAAACCATCAACTCTGTCTGTTAAGTCCACGTCCCATCTATCTTCAAATCATATTTCTCACCACAAACGATCACCACCAAGCCTTTGCTCTCTTTAACACGGCGACCACCGTCCCAGAATGTGAAACCCCATGGCACCACCATGCCTCAAAGTTTTGTTGCGACTTGAACCCCAGAACGTGAATCGCACATCCTCAAAGCCCACTTGTTCAACTACTTCTTGTGAACTTCACCCCTTTAAGTTGTGAGTGAACGCTCTGTTGGTTTAAGATGTTGTTGGATTTTGTTAAAAACGGTGCTCCACCGCATCGTTGGGTTCTAATAACCTCCGATCCACTTCATATTTTTTAATTTTGTTTCTCTATTTTCTTCACCTATTTGTGTTACTTTTTGGGTCTACAATCCAATTTTGAAAATTGGAGGTATAAATAGATTATTTTGATTAAAATTGAATTAATATCAAATATGAAAACACAAGCATGTTTCATTATGTTCGAGATATGGTTTGTAAACCGGTCAGGTGTGCTATTGCAAAATTTGCATTGTGAATTTAAGGAGGAAGAACGCGATTGAGAGAATGGGAAGGACTGTGATGTTTTCCATTTTAAATTTATTGGAATATATTAAAAATATTTTTTGAAATTATTGATTAACAATTTAAATAATAACTAATTATTAATGAAAAATATTTTTCGTCACTAAATTTGCCTATATAAAATGGGGTGGAGTGTAGATTTTAGATAAGAATGGGGTGGAGTGTAATTCTAACAAACCTTGAGGGGGGTGCGTGTACTTTACTCTAATATAAAATATATGTATCATTAAACGAAATATCAATTATGGCAAAATACATGTAAGCCAAAGAAATATAAGCTGTGCACCAAAAGTTACTCAACAAAAGGTCATATCCGATAGGGATAATAATCATATGTAACAAAAGCTTATATTTCATACAAAACAAAGATGGATATAGGAAGCACAATAATGACCAGAAGTGCTAATGACCCAAGCATCTAAAATGCTATAAGAGATATGATAACGAAACCAACAACATATCTCATAAATTACAATTCAGACTCCCACTGATCCTGAACATCAAAAGACTTTAACCACGTGAGCTATGTGACTCCAATAATAAAGTCTTAAATCAATGAATATACCATTATTAATAATGTACTCCAATACTAGAGTCTGAAATTTTATCACAAGGGGTCTAGAAGTTTTTTTTTAGGTACCATCAAAGCCACAAACTAAATTCCACAAAGGTCTAAGTGCATTTTAGCCCAACAAAAGTAAAAATCACATGTTGGCTAAACAACAAAATGCTCTGCGAAAGTTGACATAAAATCAATTCAAGATTTCCTAAACAAGTGACTATAAATCCATGTGAAGCTAGAGCATTATAATAGCATGGACGATACTTGTTTTGGCAAAAGGATATCTTGAATTAATAAAACACAAAATGTCAATAATGAGCAAGCACTTATGACCATTGGTCTAAAACAAGAGTATAAGTACCTTAAAATGCAAGAAATCATACTCGATAGGAGTAGTGATACTATACATCCAAGTCACTTATACATATGACCATACATAACGTGGAATGTTGGCTATGATCACAAGCACAGTAAAATTACATGTCAATGTGTTGTACCAAGACAATAATGTTGGCCTTAATCGAAAGCACCACAAAATTACATGTCAAATGTGCTGTACCAGACATAATGTTAGCCGAAACAAAAGCACCATAAAATTACATGTCAAATGTGCTGTACCAGACATAATGTTGGCCGAAACAAAAGCACCATAAAATTACATGCCAAATGTGCTGTACCAACTGAATAATGTTGGCCGAAACAAAAGCACCAAAAATTGCATGCCAAATTTGTTGTACCAACCGAATAATGTTGGCCAAAACAAAGCACAAAAAAAAATTGCATGTCAAATGTGCTGTACCAACCGAATAATGTTGGTCAAAACAAAAGCACAAAAAATTGCATGTCAAATGTGCTGTACCAACAAAATAGCCCCAAGCACTCATTAAAAGTGCTTATTGAGATTCAAGAAAATATATATACATATATATCTCTCAGTAATTAGAACGAGATTGAGTACCAAAGTCTCCAAAAGAGTGTGTACACTCCCAATAATCTAATATACCGTTGTTAACAATAGAAATCCATTGGAGCCAACTAGAACCAAAATACTCTAAATGGTACAACCTTTAATAGTGGGATAATGACTTTGCGGTAAAGTCAATGTGAGTCTGGATCTCACAATCTTTCTCTCTCCAAGGATAATTAATTAGAGAGAAATAAAATAATGCTGAGTTTACGAGAAGTGGTTACTAAATAATCACAAAATCGAGTCCAATATATATACCACAAATTCTTATGAAATTTGTGATGAAACTAACCACAAACTCAACATATAAGATTAAGGAGATTATAAATGTTCATTTGACATTTCTCAACATAAAATCTCCTTATATTACCACATACATAAAATCGTTAAAAGATTTTATTAATGAGGCAACCCATAATTTATAAACAAATGAGTGAGATTAACATCTCTGATATTTGAAATAAAATATGAGGTCACTTGTATGTTTTCACTAAACTCACTCAAAGTTCAAGTGCTACGATATAGACAATAACTAAACACACTTGAACATAATTAAAGTTGGGTTACCAATAACATCAGCGGAAGCATATAGGACCTATAGTTAACCCCTGTAGAGGATATGGTAACAAGTAGTCTCTAACTCCCACTTTCACTATATATTGTGGATAAGAAACAATAATTCAAAGTCAGTAAGCTAATTTGATAGTTTGACAACTTATCTTAACAATTATAAGGAGTTCATTGTATTTCTATATTCTCAAAAGAGATTTAATAATATCCTCAATATAGGTCCCATTATAAAGTGATATCTAGTAGTATATCACGCATAAGTGTATCGATTTTCAAATTCAACTAATTGAGCAATTAGTTGAGAGAGACATTGCATAACTTCAACTCAGAAAGATAAGTCTCTCCCACTTGATAGAGAAAAATAGTTAAACTAACCATATCAAAATTAAACAAAAAGAATACTTAAGTATTTTTTAAGTTAAAAGAATACCCAAAAACTATTTTCTCTATCACACAATGATCATGTAAAGCAATGTCATACCGATAGGGTATATACGTTACTTACACAATGCAATAATAAGGAAAAATATATCAATAGATATTTTATTCAATATAAATTTGCTTTGCGATAGGCAAATGCAAATCTTTAAGATAATGTATTGTAACAAATTGCTCAATTAATGTAATGTATCTAATCTTATGTCCCATAAAAATTCTAATATCGATAGGATAGTAGAATGAATTGACATAAGTTAACAACGCATAATACATTATAAACAAAACCACAAATTACACTAATAATAATATACCGATAGGGTAATTATCATTCATGTAAATATACAAAAACCTCAAAGTAAATTCTTTAAAGAATTTAGGTAATATAATTTTCTTCAATTCTAAATAACTACGCCCACGATAGGTGAGATCGCAATTACACAAAATATAATAAAGCGCATGTAATCACACCAAAGTTGTATAAACCATAAAATATAATTTATATACAAAGATTATAGGCTTTAATTATATAAAGACCTAAAAATATTAGTTCCACATACAAAGAAACTAGCAAATAGATTATACTAAAATATTGCTAGCAAACTAAAGAACTTTCTCCATAATTTTAAGGTCCATGAGCCTATAGCATAGTAATAAAAAATTAGTATTCAATATTTGGTTTATAAATAGGAGCGCACAAAAGAATTTTAAATTTTTAACATGAAATATATATATGTTAAAATTTAACCATGAGAAAAATGATAACTAATCACAATTTATATTTAACCGCACTTTAATAAGCAAAGTAATAACCAAATATTACAATGGTTAAATATTTAATTAACTGTCCAATAAATATTATTTTAATAATATCTTAACAGAATGGACAATTAAAGTATTTTGACTTAATAGTGAGATAAAATAAATTTATTCCAAATTTCGAATAAATTCTTTCCCCATCACATATAAAATAAAAACGCATGATTACGTATATCAAATCAATTTAGCCTAAATATGGACACTTTATTTATAATGCATATCCAAAGAGGCCTATTGATATAAAGCAATGTTCTGAAAACCGGTCCGGCCATTGAACCGGTCAAAGCACTGGTTCAAGGTCTAATGGTTCGACCGAGGTCGAACTGAGGTTGAACCGGTAGTAGTTAATTAATTAATATTTTTAAAAGTTATATACTATCCTATTATTTATTTATTTATGAATAATATCTGTAATGATATGTTTTTTATTGAATGTATGATATGTTTTTATTTGGTCAAGAGGCACAATGACATATTTGCTACCAGTGCTTTTTATTATCCAAAGTTCCAAACTCTGCAAGGTAACGTTTGGTTTTTTTTTTTGGGGTATCAGATCAAAGTTGTAATAAACCAAATTGTATGGTAAAAGGCTTTAGCATGATATAACCATTTCAAGGCCCACGAAAAACACAAGCCTTTTTACCCACATAATCCCACTTAGGGTTTCTAGTGTTTTATTGCTTATGTTTCATGCAGCCTCCCTCCTTCTCATTAGCATGATTGGCAGCCTCCTCTTTTCCTTCTATTCACGCAGCCTTCTTTCTGTCTATCAAAAAAAAAAACGCAGCCTTCTTTCTACATGATCACCAAAATCACACAACACCTCAAAGATTATTAAATTGGGGTCTGTTATCTTCGTTCTAGTTCTGCTTCTTTTCCCTCTTTCAATTTTTTAGTTTTGTTTTTTTAAACAACCAAACGATGTCAGTTCAGCAGATTGCAGGTTCTGTTACTAGGTCCTGTGAATTTCAGCAAAAAACGACGTGATTTTAACCTGTTTAACAGAACCGGGGAAAACCGGGTAACCCGCGGTTTTGACCGGTTTGGCCGGTTCAACGTCGGTTTTACCGGTTCAACTCCGGTTTGCTATGTAGCCGGTTATTGTAGTGTTCCGGACCGGGACTGTGTCCGGTTCCCGGTTGAACCGGCCGGTCCGGTCCGGTTTTCAGAACACTGATATAAAGTAAATAAATAGATTTGACTCACAAATTTCACATAATTGTACCTATGATAGGCGATTTAACAATTATCAAAATATCACCAAAGCAATGTGGTCTAACCACTGAAGCAATTTTATACAATCATGAAGTCTTTGAAATTTAACATGCTTCAGTCACGTTCTCTTTGTGATTAACACATCACACACATCCCATACACACATGACTAATAACATGTATGCCATATTTGATATTCCCATCTAACATATATAAACAATTAAATTTACATGGGAAATAAAAGAAAAAACTTTAAAAGATATGTTGAACAGTGCAAAGGGGCATTTGTGTTCACGTCATAAAAAATAGTGCTTACATTTGGGTTCATAAGAGAGAGTAATAATAAAAAAAATATATTATATATTTATATAAAACCCATATACTAGCCAGCAGTAAAGGCACATGAAACATGTGTAAATGAGAACATCAAACTGCCACATAAATGTGCCACGTCCAAAGAGAGAATAGGAAGCAGTCAAGGCACAAAGAAATAATCCAAGGCACATGCATTAAAACAAGGAAGTTACTCATATGTACCATTGTGCCACGTCCATGAAAGAGAAAACAAAAAAATAAAATAACCAAGTAACCAACAGATCTCAAACAAAGAACAACGACTGGCAACGCAAAAGAATGAAGAATACCATGATATTAACCCAATTCGATTTTTATCTTCAAGCTATCTCTTGAAGAAATTTAATGGAACTTCATCGAATTTCGAAACAAACTAATATCCCTCAACCAATTTTCGAAGATATACATCACAAAGGGAGAAATTAGAGATCAAATTTTCTAGGGTTCATGATACCAAAAACGAAAAACATCAATTTCTCACAAACTATTGAACGAAATTATCTCAAATTTCAGTATGTAGGTCGAGTAACAGCAAGGATCAAAACCCTCAAAACAATTTTCGAAATCATGCACCGAATCTCTAGATCAAAAACGAGCAAAACCGGGTTTTCTACAAAACGCGAACAGAACAAAAGGCACACATATAGAACAGCCATAATTCATATCTACTCAGCTCTGATACCAATTGCTGAATTTAATTGACTCAAATAGATCATATAGATAGATACAGATTATAGCATGTTGCAATTCTAGAGTGTAAAAGGAATTGTGCACCTGAAAGGATTGAAGAATACATGAGTCTGTTGTTTGACCAGATAATGTTAGTGGAAAGACACCAGAGGGTTGAACTGCTCTCTACACCTGGTAATACGTTATCTGGATAAACTGTCTAATGGGGCAACAGTTTATATATCACCAGTTGAGACCAGGGTCCCCTCATTAGGCAAAGTTAACTGACCTAACCCATCATAGGACAGTTAATAACAAAAGCCTAATCTACCATCCATCATAATACATGTAAGTGAATTAAATTAATAATTCACATAATTGATATTAATGACCAAACAAAATATATCTTAATTAATTGATAATGTTAATCCACATAACAAAAGAGAGAGTTAATCATAAATAAATCTAACATTATTCTTATGTGATAGTTAAACATTTAAATAGATATTTAACATGATTTGTCTTGTAGTGCTTTTCATGATCAAAATATATCGATTAAGGACTTAGTCGAGGATTGATTTATAGCACTTGGTAGATAACCCTTTAGATTGATTAAGACTTCGTTGAGAGTTGCATTATAACACTTGGAGTGATCGCCTTAGACTGATTAAGGACTTAATCTAGGGTTGACCTTTGTAAGACTCCTTCTAGGGTTTCCAATTAGCACTTGGAGTTATATTGATTAAGAACTTAGTCTAGGATTGAACTTTATAAGACTTCGTCGAGGGTTTCCCTATAGCACTTGGAGTGATCACTATTAGATTGATTTAGGATTATCTAGGATTTCCCTAT
This sequence comes from Lotus japonicus, assembly GCF_012489685.1. Classification (NCBI taxonomy): domain Eukaryota; kingdom Viridiplantae; phylum Streptophyta; class Magnoliopsida; order Fabales; family Fabaceae; genus Lotus; species Lotus japonicus. The sequence goes on from NC_080044.1 coordinate 17,212,407, forward strand.
AGAACATAGAGTCATCGCTTTATACCGATCAAGGTCTTAATCGAGGTTTTTTATTTTTCTTGATCGTACTATATCGATGGAGGTCTCAGTTGTCCTATAGCACTTATAGGCATTGTTATATATCGATTAAGGTCTAAGTCAAGATTGCTCTATAGAACATAGATTCATTGCTTTATATCTATTAAGGTATAAGTTAAGATTGCCCTAAAGAACACAGAGTCATCGCTTTATATCGATTAATGTCTTAATCGAGGGTTGAAATTTTCTTAATGGTACTATATCTATGGAGGTTTTAGTTGCCATGTATTATTAAAGTAGCTCATTCTAAACAATATATAATAAAATCGTTAAAAGATCCATCGCCGCCGCTCCCACCACTTCGTCAAACGAAAGGCCTTGCTCCGTCGTCGTACCTGTTTGCTTGAGCCTAGCCGCCGCACTGTTAAATTAGGGCTCTCCATCTCCCTCCAGCAAAAACTCTCACCATCCCATCGCAAGGCCATTCGCCCCTCCCTATCTCCCCCTCGTTCCCTAAGCTTAATCTATGCTTTCAATTTGTTCGTTCCCTATCAGAATCAGAAATTGGGACCTAGAAACACTGCTTACTGTTAACCAAAATTCAAATTGTGTTCATTTTTTATTTGGATGAGTTTGGAAATGGCTGCAGAGTCATCAGAGGGTGAAGAAGAAGCAGGGAAGCTCACCGGAGGGAACCACTTGCTTGTTGTTGACGATGAGCTCACTGAATTGGGCAAGAAGGCCGCTTGGAGTGTCAGTTCCTGCAAGCCCGGCAACAGTGTTTCTTCTCTTCGCGATCAAAACCTCGAAACTTTCTGGCAGTTACTCTCTCTCCCTCAATTTCACACACTCTCTCTCACATTCCTTCCTTCCGCCTAATCCTAACTCTTTTTTGCTTTCAGATCCGATGGAGCTCAACCCCATTTGGTTAACATTCAATTTCAAAAGAAAGTTCGACTACAAGTATGTATACACTCTAGGGATGGCGATGGGTAGGTTCGTAGTACCCCGTACCGGGTTTTCAAAAGATACTCATACTCGTCCCCATACCCGTGTGGGTAGTAATTTGAATGCCAGTCCCTGTACTCTTTTGGGTACCTATATGCCCGTCAAAGACCCATTGTCATCCCTAATACACTCAATCGATTCCTTAAAATTTTGAATTAATAGAAATAATTGATTTTGGTTTTGGTTGTTGCAGTTAGTGGTGCTGTATGTGGATTTCAAGCTTGATGAGAGCTACACGCCTAGCAAAATTTCCATTCGTGCCGGTGATGGCTTTCACAATTTGAAGGTTACTTTTTGAATTTCTTATTTATTGTCAATGAATTTGCTTGTTTATTGCATCTGCATTGTTGATGATGATGACCTTGGGTTAACAAAACAATTTTAGGAGATAAAATCTGTGGAACTTGTGAAGCCATCTGGTTGGATTTACCTCTCATTATCTGGAGTTGATCCTCGGTTAGTGCTTTTCTCTCTTTTCCCTTTTCTATCTCAGAAGCTGTTCAGTGTTTACTCTGTCCAAAATAGCCTTCAATGGGGACAGTGATGAATCTCTCTTGTCATGTTGTGTTATTATTATTATAATTGTTTTAATGGCGACAGCAAACCAAAGCCATTCTAGTTTAATATAGGAAACCCAACTCAGAGTGAAGACAGATTCAAGAGTGTCTCTTTAAACTACTTCTGGCATTTCATAGGTTCAGACTTCAGAGTATTTCACAATGACACCATAATTTCAGTGACTAAAGTTTTTGGAGTTTGGAGTGATGAAACCAGTTTGGACCTTCTTTGTGTTCTAAAATTGTCAAACCACAATTGAAGCTGTCTTTTTTCCGTGTGAAATTTCTTACATATTGCTTTATAAATGCTAGGTTCATTGATTTTAAATATTTACAATAGTATGAGGTGTAACATTTTATATTCATATGCCTGGCACTTCAGCTTACTTGTGTAGCCTTCTTTTGTTTTTTCTTTCCTCTTCTGCAGTTCTGCTAGAAGAATCTAGGTATTTTCCAATCATAGTTTCTAAACCTGGAATATCGATCCTAGGTACTGGGTTGTTAAAAGAGCCCAGAAAAGTTCTGAGGATGGATTACTTAGTTCATACTGATGAATAAGATTAAATATCCAACAAAGTGATGATTTTGTAGGAAAGTGCTTCATGACAAAAAAAATCGACTATTAGATTTTATAAAACTGCTAATTTGATGTGATTCCAAAATAAAACCTAAACAAGAATTTATCACCTCATTATGTGGCTTGAGTATCTTGCACATCTCCTTAAAAACATCAAGAAGCTTTGTTACGTAATCAACCCTGACCTGCAGGGCATATTCGACTTTCAGCTTTAAATGGCTGAGATACATGCTAAACATGAACATGGTCACAATTTTAGCCCCAGAAGCTTTCTAGTCTTTTGAACCAGAAAAAGTAAATAAATGTATTTGTGCAACATAGCTTGTACACTTGAAACTCTAGTTAAGATTATGGAGAAGTATCTGTACCACTTTAGTGATGATGTTTTACATTCAATTGAAACTCAATCCCATTTATAATTAATCAAAAAATTGATTCTGTAAACAGCCCAGAGACGCATGAGTAATTTCAATCCCAGAGTTGCCAATTCCATGTAGTTAAGAGTGATTTAAATCAGCTAATCTAGTAAGAAACAGGCTAGTTGTTTAACAACGAATCAGTTCAATTCTAAGATAAGTAATTCTCAATACATTTATTATAAAAAGTAGTAGTCCTACACTCCTACTATTTGATGAATCATTATCTCTCTTTTAAAAATACAATCAGCATATATGTCATAATTGGTAGGAGCCTTATTTAGCAAATAGGAAGTCCTTAATCTTTAACTGTGTACATCAGTGACTTTATAAACATCAAACAATAAAGTACCATTGAGTAAAATGCAACTACTTGCTTATCTCAGTTACTGGTTTGATTATTATATTAATGGACGGTAGTAAGATAAAGGATGTCTACCTGATTGTAAATACAAGGGGCTGAATGCATTGCTTCATTAGCAACATAAGGCAAAGTGAAGCAATTGTTGATATCTTATTATTCCATGTAGAAAACAATTGTAATATAATTTAATACAGCTGATGCAAAATATGCATGTGCGTGTCCTTGGGCAGATAGTGTAGTCGATAAATTTTCAAGCCAAATATGGCTTTTTCCTTTCCCCATGGAAAAAACTGAGCAGGCATATACAAATTGTGTTTTACTCATAAATCTATGTGCATTACCAATCTGTCGAGATTTCGTACATGTTTATTTCATAAGTGTTTAAGGATTTCCTGAGTAAAATGTTGTTGTGTGGTACTCCCTCCGTTCCTATATATAAGTCACAAATAACTAATTCTCTTAGATTAAGAAAAGTAGTTATTAGTAATAAATTTGTAAAAAAAATGATTTACTTTTCTAGATTACCCTTATTTACTTTCCTATGATTTTCTCTCTCCAAGTTAATACTTCTAAAGTTTATCATCTCTTTCATATTAAATATGAGGGTGAACTTGGAAAAAATTATTTAATGCTTCCTAGATATTAGAAAGTGACTTATATTTTGTAACAAAATTTTTTCAAAATTTTTTTTCACAAGTAACTATTTTATTTCCAGAATGCTTGAAAAACCCTAATACCAGTGCTAGAATGGAATGAAATACTGGCAGAGGGGAAGAAATGAGTGAAGAAGACAATGAGTTATACTCATGTATCTCCCTTATAACTCTGCACTTGGACCCTTACAATAGAATGGTGAAACCAATGAAATATTCATTTTCTATGAACAGTAATCTACAGTAGCACGCAAGGGTCCTCTGTTGTTAACTTATAGATTTTGTGGGGACCAATACACTCAGCCAAGTGATCTTCTAAACCAGTGACTGATTAATTGTTTTTTGTTGCATTGCTAACTTTTCTTTCAATTCTTACCCTCTGGTCCTGAACTTGTGCTAATATACATGAATGTAATCCATTTTCATTTATTAGACCATTCAATTGTGTCTTTGGTTGTTATTCTGGAATTAAAATGTCAATGAAGCCTCAGTATTGGGGAAGAAAACAATATTACCAGGTCATATAGCTAGAGGGTTGTTTCTCCTCCATCCCGTCATCAGGAAACTTATTGAAAGAATCCCATAATTTCCTTTCACCAATTGCAGGGAAACTTTTGTGAACACTTTTATGTTACAAATTGCTGTGTTGTCGAACCATCTGAATGGAAGGGATACTCACGTGCGGCAGATCAAAGTTTACGGGCCTCGACCGTACGTCTCCTTGTACTTCTCTAATAATTTTTTAGATGCAGTTATAAATATATTAGTTAATGTCTTTACTATTGCAGGAACCCCATTCCGCATCAGCCATATCAATTTACTTCAAGAGAGTTCATAACCTACTCTACCATAAGATGAGAAAAATCTATTTAAGGAGTTAATCAAGCCAATCAAGGATGCTGCTCACTTGAGTGATTACTAGTCACTAGTTTGTTTATATTTGCAAGTGCTCTACAGTAGCTGGAGATCAGGGTCTAAATTCATGCTATTATGATTTCAGAACAAAATTATATGGAGGGAACTGTTAATACTTATTTAATCAAATCTATTGCCATGCTAAATGATGGCTTGGAAAATGAGGGTATATGGTGTTAAAATTTAATTTATTTTGATGTATGTCCTTGTTTGGTACCATTTTACTGTACATGTGCGGTCCTTTATTAGCACTACACAAAATTGGCATGATGTATTTTCTTCAGAGTTTTATTGCACAATTGTCAGCATTGAATGTAATTTACCAATTGGCAACTGTAATGCGTTAATGGATTTGTGCAGCCATTTTTTGCAATGACAATAACAGAATCTGAACTACTGTATTATGATCGGATGAGTTAGATTTCACAGCAGAATTTGAAGTGATTTGATTTTCATCCAATCCATTAAGTTATATTCTGTGGCTGTTGAGGAAAACAATAGACAAACCAATTTCAGGTGTAGTACTTAATTTTCATTGCGCTCTTGTAGTGCTAGAAAAGAATTTGCTTCTATTTCTGGGAATAATTCATTGATGTACTCCAAAATTTATTCTTCAAAGGATGCGAGAAAAGAAGGCATCAAAACTATCACCATTATATGCAAGCATATACATCAACGAAGAATTGTTACCACGTTGCAAAGTTTATGCCTCCTCGTTACGTTGTTGTATGCAAAAAGCATAATTTTGGCTTGTAATAACTATTTGTTGTTTGTAGCTTCTGCTTGTCTCTAGATTGCAATGGCTTGTGTCTATCCTAAACTCATCTTCCCCATAAAGAAATTGCAATAGATATTGTAGTACCGTGAAACATGGGTGCACATGTTTGACCTAAAAAATACTCTATAAATAAGTATGATAATAATGGAGGGATAAAATGTGAAAGTATAAATATATAATCTCTCTTCATTGGAGCATAGACCAAAAGATATATTCACCTCCTTTGTCTCTCTCACGTAACTCTCTTGCCTACCCAATGAAGGAACTTTGGCATCTCTCTTCTAACTCTCTCTCAACCGTCTCTCTCTTGCAAACAAAGAGTCAGGAAAAAAGTTTAAAAGTAGTATCCTACTCATCACGCACTAATTAATCATGATTATTAGTTTCGAAGGTGTAGGATGGGATGAAGTTGACACAAACCTACCAAGGTGGGCCACTCATGACTCATAAGGAGATTGTCTAGTTGCATTAGGTGAGTTCAACCTATGATTCAATTGTTCACCTCCATGAGAGTGTTGAAAGAGTTAAGATATTTAGAATGTATAATGCGTGCGTGTTATGGAAAAAACTAGGGTGGACCAGTGACTTGGGTAGTGTAAGTTACACTACCTTTCAAAATCAATTTCTGGCCACAATTAAATATGGAAAAAATAATTTTAAAGTCTAACTATTTTGGGTGGCTGAAAATTAACATGGTAAGTTACCATTTTATCCTATCAAATAAATAAAGTTTTATTTATATCCCTCATCCATAATACCATTATATCCCTACCTCATATTACCATTATATCCCCTTGTGTTTAGCCTCTCTCCTAACATTACCATTATACCCCTCCTCCTTTACCCTCTCTTCCCATCTATGCCGCCTCCGCCTTGCAGGTCCTTCTCCCCTTCATCTTCTTCCTCATGGAACCCTTTGCCTGAACTACTGCCCGAGTTGGAGAGCAGTGGGGTTTTCAGATTGGGTTTTCCGGCGTGTAGGACCACCACTGCACGATCGCTGGCGTAGATCTGAGGCGGTTCTGGCGCTGCTCCGACGCGGTCCTGATGTTGCTTCGAGGCTGCTCCGTCACGACATCAGTCCAAAACAGTTGCAGCATGAGCATCATCATTCCACACTGCGTGCACCAACCTTGTCATCGCTCTCATGCTCCCACAAATGAAGCAATCACGCTTCATCACCATTTTGAAGATAGGAAGTTAAAACCCATTCTTTGTAGGCATCTCCTGCAATAAGCTAGGAGAGACTTTAACAAAGTGTGATCCTGATCGACAAACCTGTGCTATTTCTTCATATAGTGCTTATAATCTTCCACTCGTGCATCAAATAGTGCTTATTTTCCCTCATAAAAAGAAAGAACATGACTTCATAAACATCTGGGATCAGCAATCATAATTCATACATAAAAAAATACAAAAGTGACTATTTTTTTAGTTACTTTGGCAGCATCAAACATCATTAAGCTCTTCAACACCCTTAAGCATCAGAGTTAGAAAATTCTCTCTCTAATGCGTTTCATGAATGCATGAGCACAACCCTGTATAAAATTATCAAATGTAGAGATACTGTCAATCACCTCATGTGAATTCATCTTTTGAAATTTTTGACTTCATACCTTCGGGGATAGGTATAGAGCCTTTTACAGTGCTTCCTGATGGTTAAAAATTCAGATGTAGATTCACTGAAGATGAAACTGATCACAATATTGCAGAAAATTTCATCAGCAATCAGACTTTCAATTTCACACCATTGACCAATCATGTATTAGATAATAACACTCGGAGATTAAACCTAATATCAGATGTTTTTATACATAATTAGCTTTAGGCCTTAGCAGACAAGTGCTGAACACAGCCAAAAGGCAGTACTTTGAATTCTAACTATGGAGTGTTGAGAGACATGGCAACAGCCACATAGTATATTGGGAGAAAGTGAAAAGAGAATCTAAAATTTAATGAATGAATATGCTGTGTAGAAGAATCCAATCATGTGGCAAATATAGAGCGTAAGAAAGTAACTAAATAATAACCAACCAGCGAGTGTCAGGGCATGTGGCCCAATCAGCATCAGAAAAAGCATGAAGCTTAAGTGATGAAGTAGAAGAAAAGAAAACTCCTTGTCCTGGTGTGCCTTTCAAGTAGCGGAGAAGATAATGCACTGCATCAAGGTGTGATGTTCTTGGCTGGGACAGAAATTGACTAAGCTTATGAACACAAAAAGTAATATCTGGGCGTGATAATGTCAAGTAAAGCAACCTGCCAACAAGTCGTCGATATTGTGTGGCATCGGGTAAAAGATCTCCATCATTGGAGTTCAACTTGAGATGAGGCTGCATAGGAAGGGTTGTGGGTTGTGCTCCTAGAAATCCAGTATCCTCAAGAAGAGATAGTGTATATTTCCTCTGGTTTAAGAAGATGCCTGCTTTAGATCTAGCAATCTCTAACCCAAAGAAATATGCTGACTAGAAGGAAAAGCTAGTCTATGTTGCTTTGCCAATGGACAAATAGGACAAGACTTTATTTCATTTGAAATTGAAACAGGTATATTACAATTGGTAGGTAACATATCATGATATTGTAAAGACAAATGACCTAAACGATAGTGCCATAGACATTTGGCTACCTTTGTACAAGGTGTAAAAGATGAAACAACAGAGCTAGCTTTGGTACTATTTACAGCAGAAGTAAAAGAAAGAAATTGCAACTTGCAGGTCTCATCCAAAGTCCTAGTGTCTCGGTAATACAATCCAGATTTGGGTTTAGCCTTCCCAATCATTCTCAAATTGAGGCTGTCCTGTATGACAAGAGATTGTTTCAACAAAATGATTTTATAGTGTGAATATATATCAAACAGAGCTGAAACAGAAAACAAGTTGTATTGAAAAGAAGGGACATGAAAAACATTGTGCAAGACAAGACTTGGTGTCAAATGAACAGTACCAATGCCCTGAACTGAGATGTGAGTCTTGTTGGGTAAAGTAACAGTGGCTGATTGTGCAAAAGCATATGTGGAAAACAAAGATTGATCATAGCATATGTGTGGCACCCGAATCAACTATCCACAAATATCCTAACCTAGAATGCATCATAGAAGTGGTGTTTGTCATAACAATACCTGACTTGGTGCCTGAGGATTCAGGAACATCAACTGAGTCCGGAGAAGTAGTGGTGAGTTGATTTGTAAGTAGTTGAATCAACTGGTTGCATTGTGCTGGTGACAAAGTAGTAACAGCATTCTGAAATGTGCCACTGGATTGATCAGCTACTGCATGTGTAGAAGGCTTAGACTTTGGCTTCATTCCAGGAGGATAACCATGGAGCTTAAAGCACTTTGCTGCTGTATGACCAGGAATACCACAGTGAGAGCAAATTGGGCGATCCTTCTTTCAGTTCTTTGCTTTATCTGCTGAGTCGGAAGAACGAGAGCCTCCCTGGGAGCTTGCAGTCGCAGCAAAAGCTTGTGTTGTAGTGGCTGAGCTACCAGCACCATTGCTGACCTCGCGCTGCTTCTCCTCTTGAATAACAAGAGAGAAAACCTTATTGATAGGCGGAATAGGATCCATGAGCAGCAAGGTACCACGAACTTGGGAGAAAGAATCATTCAATCCCATCAAGAAAGACATAACATGCTCAGTTTCAGCATGAGCAATAAGAGGTTGAATTGCACCACAGATACAGTTCACAACAGGCTTGTATGTGAGCAATTCATCCCAAATTGTCTTCAATTTTGTGTAGTAAACACTTACCGAGTCCGATCCCTGATTGAGGCTCATCAATTCACGACGGAGCTGGAAAACTCGAGGTCCATTCTTCTGTGCAAAACGCTCACGCAGATCCTGCCATATCTCTGTTGCAGTGCCAGAATACATGATGCTAGCCACAATTTCCTTTGAAACTGAGTTGAAAAGCCAAGAAATCACAACGTTGTTGCTGCGATTCCATGATCGGAAGCATCGTGTGATTCAATCTGATACCATATTGAGAGAAAATTTGTAGATTCTGAATCAGTGTTTGTTTATTGATCAGAAATGTGTTTATATACAAATGCTAATCAACTAAGCTAATCTCAACTAACTCATAACAAACTCTCTAACTAACTAACTGTAGCTAAAACTAATTCTAACTGACTAACTGAACCACGTGCTTAATTTTAATCACACGTGTCTAAAAGCCTAAATATAATTACATGTATTAATTTACATTCTAGTTATAGTGTCATACTGAATCTGAAACAAACCCTATGAGATGACAATACAATCAAACGCGTAACTATGAAGAAAAAACATAAAGCCACAGAAGTTCCTTCTCTTCCAACTTTGACAATAAAGCCACACATGACAGCAAATGCACCCTCCCAACATAAACCAGATAACCATTCCCACAAACTTGCAGGGCATTTTCTAATGCTAATCAATCCAATTATCCAAAGGGTTCTTATATAAGGAAAATAACAGCTTGGTATAATGACTAACAGAGGGTCCTTTTGTAACTGGTTGCCCATAAGAGAAAGAAAAAATGAAATCAGAAAACAGGAAGGGGAAAAGAAGGACTAACCAATCAAATTAGTAAAAACTTGAAAACTAAAAGGGGATTTTCCAATTCATCAAGGAGAAAAGAATTGTAACAAGTAGTATATAACAAATTTGAGCACAAACAAGAATCTCAATATGACCAAGGTTCTCAATCTCAGATGCGCTTCTGCAGCAACATGAGCGAGAGAAAGACCAGCAGCAGCAGCTCCTGCAACCTACCACACCCAAAACTGAAAGAACTGAAGATAAAATAAATACATTTTGATGATAATCACAAATTAATCAGAGAGTACAAGTTAGTTTTTTTAACCTTTTCCAAACAGGGCTTTGAAAGAAACACTGTTCATAGATATTCCTTCTGCTTCAGCAATAGCATCAACCATCTCAAATCCCACCTGAAACAAAATCCCAAAATTTGGGTCAGATAACCTACTTACATGCATTCATTAAGCTATGCAGATGTTCAATAATCAAAATCAACTAAAGCAAAAATCATGAAGACTGTATGCATCAGAGGGCGTCCCATTCTGGAAGTTCCTGGTATTATGTAATAATCAAAAGAGAAAACTACACAAGCCTACTATGAAAGAGACATCCAGAAACCAATTAAATCACAAAATGGAAGTTCCTGGTATTATGTAATAATCAAAAGAATCAAGCAGATACATTCAAAATAAGTTAATGGAACACATGAGGAAAGAAAAGAGAGCACCAAATATATGAGAAAGGAGAAAATCCAGGTTCTACATGGGCCTCATGAGTTTTAGGTTTGGGCCTGGGCCATTGATGTTGTTTTGAGATTGTATTCCGACCGACACGACACGAGATGGAGAAATTGGGCTTACCGTCTGGACCCAATTAAATTAGCGGTTTTTATCGTGTGGTATTCCACTTTGACAAAAAAAAAGCCTAACCCACTTGACCATTTTAGGCGTCATTTTAGATGCTTTAAGTTTTTGCGAGTTTGGAGAAACTCTCTCTCTCTCTAATAAAGAGATATAGAGTGTTCAATTTTTTTTAAAACAAAAACCTTGAAAGGGGAATTAAGTTTACTACATTGCAAAATGCTATCACAACTTTCAGTTCATTGTGCAAAGATTGAAAATCTAAAAATGCTCCTCAGGATTCCATGTCCATAGTGGTCTTAACACCTCTTCACTTTAAGTTCACCAGAGAGAGACTCACATTATCACCTCCTTGCTTTCCGAGGCCTGTCAAAAACAAACACCACAGATTAGTGCATGTTTGAAGATCCGGTAGGTTACAATTATAAAGTTCATTTATACAGCAAACTAACAAACAGAAATGCTATCATCACCTTTTTAAGTACACTCTTCAAAACATATATATATATATATAGATATATATGTGTGTGTGTGTGTGTGCGCATTGTTATGGTATTATGGTTCGACATACCTGGAAGACCTCTCCCCTAGATTCAGTTTCTTAAACATCGACTCAGATTCTTCAAGTAGTTCAAGCTCAAAAACAACATCCTCAATAACCCGAGCCAGTTTATTGTCCTTATCAGCTGTATGGAAACAATCTCTTTTCTTAGCATCAAGAACTACCTGCTTCCACACTGTGTCACTGCTAACCAGTGTTGCCGCATTTCCTAATATCCAAAGGCTATATCTGCACAAGCATAAACCCATTTTTCAATCAACTTGGAAGCTGCAGCATAACAAAACCACATAAACATCAAATATCACATACCTAGCCCTAGTCATAGCAACATTTGCTCTTTGTCTATTGGAAAGAAACCCCACTTTTCCACTAGGATTAGATCTCACAGTAGAAATTATTATAACATCCTGTTCCCCTCCTTGAAATCCATCAACCGAACGAACACTGACAGAGAAGTCAGGATCAGAAACTGAAATGTGGTGCTTAATTTTCTGTTGGATTTCATAAACTTGAGAATTATAGGGAGATATAATTCCAATGCTAATTTTCTTCCTAGTCCTCATAAACTCTGGCAAAATAAAATAGAACAGTGTTACTCATATCCATGCATTATTGAAGCTGAAGATTTCTTATAAAGTTACATCACATATATAAAACTAACCTTTTTTAAGGCTTCCAATTATCTCAGAAATAACTGCAGCTTCAACCTGGTTCTTCAAACTGTGCTCACGACCAAACTGTTCTTTCCCCTTTGCTATATGGATAAAAGAATAAGAACCAAACATTTCACCTTCAAGGAAACTTCTATTATAGCTTTCTCCCTTGACAGTGGGGGCATCAGTAAGTTTTTCATCATAAAACTCTTTGCATGGGAATAAGCTAATGGATGGATGCATCCGATACTGAACATTAAGCATATGCTTCTTGTAACCTAAGAGCACCAACCTCTCAAACAAACTTCTTCCAAATTCAGCATTATCTGCAGTCTAAAAATTTAATGATTTTAAGCATGTTAGATAGCAATCTTTCATGATGGCAGGGAATCTATAATTAAAATTACAAAAAAAGCAATGCTTAAGTTAAGTACCCTGCTTTTAACCAATGCTGGAAGCTGTTTCTCATCACCTATTAGGATGCAATGGTGGAGACCTGGAAGCTGCAATGGAATGGTCGATTCACATTCCTTTAATTGAGCTGCTTCATCAACTACTAGAAATTGCACTGATCTCATCCGTTCTGTGTATAGTTTAACAGAACTTGATGCAGTGCATAAAATTATGCATGCAATGGACAAGAAAAAATTTTCTACATCGCCTCTCCAAGAATACTCAGGAAGGGAAATTGACTCAGAAAGTGAATTTAGTAGGCTAAGGCACTCATTTCTTTTGAAGCTTGACCATCCCAGGGAAACCAGAATGCTTTCTTCATCACTATCATCGTCATTTTGATTGAATTGAGCTTGACTCAAGGAAATTTCAAGAGACCTTAACAAATCCAGAACTCTAAACATTACCTTCACCGTTTCAAGTGCAATGATATATGTTGGTAAGTGGATATACACAAGCCTACTATGAAAGAGACATCCAGAAACCAATTAAATCACAAAATGGAAGTTCCTGGTATTATGTAATATGTAATAATCAAAAGAATCAAGCAGATACATTCAAAATAAGTTAATGGAACACATGAGGAAAGAAAAGAGAGCACCAAATATATGAGAAAGGAGAAAATCCAGGTTCAGAAGAATGGCACTTCAGCAACACAAGCCTTTTTTCCAATTTTCCAGAGTTGAAGACTCCAAACTGCCTCAGAGGGCGTCCCATTCACCTTGCTGCTTCAGCCTCTTCGTGCCGTGACGGAGCAGCCTCGAAGCAACATCAGGACCGCGTCGGAGCAGCGCCAGAACCGCCTCAGATCTACGCCAGCGATCGTGCAGTGGTGGTCCTACACGCCGGAAGTTCGAGAGAGAGAGGACAATGGAACTATTAGCAACAGGATTAAAAATGAGGAGGACGTGGTGGTGCGGTGGAGTTCGAAGGAACGATTCTGGAATTGGTTGAGGAAAGTGATGTGGTTATGGAGTTGGGAAGAGGATGGTGATGCGATTTTGAACAGAGGAGAGGGGTGGTGAGTTCGACGGTAGTTTGGAGAAGAAATGGAGGTGGTGAGTTCGACAGCTATGGAAGAGAGGATGGAGATGGCTAGGGTTTGATGCAAATCGAAAAAGGAGTAACTAACCAGGTTTGGAGCCAACGACAGGTGGAGGCCGTAGGGACGACAGAAGACGGCGGAGAGGAATCGGAGTTGCAAAGCGATTCGATCAGAGTTGCAAAGTTTCAGACGGAGGACATAGGAGTTGCTCGATGAAGAAAAATGAGTTGCAGAAGAGATGAGGTGGGGAATGAGGTGGAGGAGGGGATAATGGAGGAGGGGTATAAGGGTAATAATCCAAAAGATAAAAAATACAAAGGGATATAATGGTAATATGAGGAAGGGATATAATGGTAATATGGGAAGGGATATAATGGTAACTTACCCTAAGTTATTCACAACCACTCATTTATTTTTGAGTATCTGATTATTTTTTCCTAATTTTCTGTGGCCTAAACTGCTGGTGCAAGTTGGTGCAAGTTGCACCACCTAGGTAGGTGGTTCACCCTAGCCTTCACCGCGTGTTATATGTATTTGTGTTTGTGTGAGCTCGTTGAACTAGTATTGATACTTAGCTCTTTCTAAAAGAACTGTCATAACTTAATCATCATCAGCAAAGAACAACGATATCTGAAATTCAGGCAAATCAAAAGATTCATCAGTGAGGAATACCTAGCAATAGATATGTATTATACAATTCTGCAGTACCATGAAACAACTGACAGCATAAATTACAGAACCAACAATAAATACAACAAGAGAACACTAATGATTGCACAGCTAAGTTTTTCAGCAGCATCCTCCATGCTTGATAAACTCTGCCTGACATTTATATATATAAGCAACAAATTAGCAGAAGATCACCATATACTAACACGGTTCTCATTCACAGGCTGGTTTAGTATCAAAGGTGCTCAAGCAGATGGCAAAGGCTTGGAAGGCAGAGAGTGGATAACGGTAATCCATGGTAAACATGTCTTTTCCAATCTTTCCAAACTGCAAGATCACCTTTTCTTGCTCCGCGGCAGAAACATTGTGCGATGGATCGACGGAAGCTGCGAGCTGAAAGTTCTTAACAGAAGCCACCGTAACACGACCCTTGAAGTTCAGGCACCAGCACTGTAGCTGTTCGTGCCATCTGGGAGCCTTGTTTTTCAGTACTAAGGGCTCAACCGAGTCTTGGCTCAATGCTGGTAGCTCTGATAGGCTACCAGAGTTTGAATCTGCAGCTGGACGTTTTCCTTTCAGTGCTGGAGAGGGAGAAAAAGGTTCGTCAAGTATTTGAGGGAAAGATGTTGAAGTTGGGGCGTTGCCCCCTTCCTGGATAGCTGAGATGGGTATAGAGTTCATGATGCAGTGCATTTTTCTTGGCCCTCTAGTGCAGAGAACACTCAGCTCATAGGACACGGTGCTAACGAGATAGTTACATGCTGGAACTCTTGGTGAAACTTGCTTAGAACTAAATCTTCTACTAGATCGACAATTTGGTTGAATTGCTACATCATGGGGAGGTTGGCTGTCGTATATATTGAACTTGGTGCCCAAAAAATTAGACCTGCCAAAAAGCTTAACATCAGTTGCAAAGAAGAAAAACGAACAGTCATTTTGGTCCCGGAAAGATATAGGATCGGTCATTTTCGTCTCCCTACCAAGGAAATAGGCAAAATGGTCTCCGAAAGATGAAAAAAATGTTCAAGGATTACTTTGATCGTAATATCCATCTTTCAAGGACTAAATTTATCATTTTTCAATGACTATTTAGCCTGTTTCCATCTTTCAGGGACTAAGTTAACCGACCCATATCTTTCAAGGAACAAACTGACTATTAAGGTTAAAATTTGATGATCGGCCAAAACTTGCCTCAGTTTACCAACATATTTGCTGCTGCTTTTAGAAAAATCATCCGCAGCCAAGGATATGACAAAATTGGTGCATGTTGCCCTTCTTGTCCTTTTGGCAGCTAATAACAGCTTATTACCCTCATTCTCCGCTGTACAATTACACCCAAAGCAAAACAAGCTTCTCGAATATCATATCACAAACTAATTCTATCAACCCTCAATAAGATATTACAACAGATCATGAAAGGAAGAACACAATACCAAAATTAGCTTTGACAATATCCAAAGGTTTAAGTTAATTTCTTTCGCATTTAAACCGCTTTTAAATTCTAAATAAACAAAGATTTTATTTTATATAAAGCAAACTGTATTCTACGCCTCCATATGTGAATGTTAAGAATGACATGGATACTGAGTAATAAATTTGAGAATGGAACTATGAAAACAATGCAATCCCAAAAAAGCAATAATGCTGAGAAGTGCAAAGCAAATGCCAATAAAATATAAATAAACCCATAAGTTTAAAGCAAGCAACTGGAAGTTCAACATTCAGTTATTAATGCAAGCTTGGAGAATAATTTAAAAATGTGAAAATTGATATCCCTTGTGTAAGAAAAAAGGAATTTGAATGTTTCTGAAATGGAATAACTTACATGGCACCAGACCAAGGTACAATAGATATGTAGAAGTTACTCTATTCCTCCTTATAAAGCACTGTATTGGAGAATCACGAGGACCCGGCTGTTCATACACATAAAGAAAAATGAAACATAAGAAAGAAAACAACCTCAAGGCAAAGAAGAGGAAAGACTCTTAGGCCAGAGAAGGAGTGAAAGTTTTACTACCTGCTTCAATGAAATAGGAAACGTGATACTTCCACATTGTTCAGGAGTCTTGACGATCTCTTTGGTAATGGACCTCCATGATTTACATACCGAAGCACAAAAAACAACAACAGCCCTATCAGGCCAAGATGTCTCACTCTCTTCAACCCTCCGGATTATGTCCAAAAGCAATTCCGGTGGTAAATTTGCCCACTGTCCCTGTTGAACGGGCTCATATGGAGTTACAAGGACATCCGGAGCAATGTGTGACTTTGTCCGACGAAGCCAATGCTTGCCTTCTGCACCTCGCTTTGATATGCTACCTATGCCATCCCTCATCTCCCTTATTTCACGAACTATGCTTTTCAACGACATGTTCACACAGCTTACCAATCTTCCTTCCAGCACAAAACTGCACCAATCCAAACAGAATCAAAATACTAGTATTGTACATTCCACATTGGTCTTGGGGAAAGATGCTGTTTATCTGAATGTTAGCTCTTCTAGCTTTCTGATACTGACAACAACTCAAAGACAAAAGACTAATAACAAAACAAGCATAACAGTTAACTAAATGTTTGGATACACTACACGATAACATCAGTGCAAACAGACATTAGCACTCACTTTGAGACAAAAGTGAACGGAACGTCCGGTATCGAAACACATACTTTGTTCCTAAAAACAGAGATAAATGGCAAAGGCATACATTTCTCCAGATCCAACACATTGAAACCATCACCAACAAAATTATAGCGTGAACAACTAGAAACAAGCAACCAACCCTAGAATTAACAACCACTTTCTGGTCATACTCATATTATAATTCACACATATAATAATTCATGAATATCATCAAAGGTGTTGTAGTATGCTCACTTCAGACAAGATAATACATCGAAAAGTAAAAAACCAAAATGTTTCACTAAAATGCCAAAATTAAATTCTCCCCATTAACAAAGTAATACTAACAAAGTAACAATGGAAGAAAGCAAGATCCTTATTTTTATGAACAAAAATTGAAAACAAACAAAGGGAAAGCATCGATCTAAGAAGAAAAAGCAAACCCCATTAATAAAATAAATAAATAAATCGGGTAAACAAAACGACGAATCATGAAAACCTCGACCTGAGAAATTGAAGCGAAGAACGAAGAGATCAAACGCTGCTGCAACTTTAGAATACGGATCTAGAAATTCCAACGTCGACGGAGAAGAAGCAGTTAGTTACAAGAGGGAGTAGCAGTTAAAGCATACTCCTCCGCCACCGCCACCGCCACCAGTTGAATCGGATCCACCCTTTTCATCTTCTCACATTTTTATTTTTATTATTAAATTATTACTACTATTTTATTGTGGTGTTGCAAAAAGTGGATGATTATATTTACTGCTCAGCCTTTGTAAACGTGGCCATTGCGTTTGGTTTAGACTAAGGTTTGGTGTCAGAGTGAAATGATTTATTAAATCATCATTGGGGTTTTGTACAATAAAATAAGCTTATTCATACATTTTCTACACTTACACCAACTAAGGGCGCGTTTGTTTCAAGGTTTGAGATCACATTCCTGGGAATGTTATTCCTAGGAACATTCTCAGGAATATGATTACTGAGTATGTTATTCTTGGGTAAATTTTATAAATGTGTTTGGTAAGTATTTTGTATTCCCGGGAACATTTTAAAATTTTCTTTATTTAAAAATTAAAAAAACTTAAAAATAGAGGTAAAAATGATAAATTGTGGGAGAAGTGAGAAGTTACATTCATCTTTCCCATGGGAATGTAAGATTCCCAACCTTTTTCATGGTAATCAATATAAAGGAAATTTTGGGAATTGTGGAAGTTATTTTATTCCCGGGAATGATTGATACCCAGGAATCATAGTTTCCAATCTTGTAACAAACGCAGGAATGTTCATTCCCAACCTCCATATTCCCAGGAATCTCTTTCCAATTTTTGAAACAAACGCCTCCTAAGAGAAGAGAGTTGAAGAAAAGAGGTTATGTGATGGAAAATTAAAAGAAGGGTATGAAAAATAAATTTGAATGAATTAAAACTCTTTTAAAAACTATGATCTTGCTAGTTTACTAGTTCTTCTATTGTGAAAATGAGAAAACCTATTCATGTCATTTTAGTTTTTTCTTTTACGGTCTACAGAAAACATCTCCACACTATTAGGTAGGGCATCAATGACATACTAATGAGATTCCTTTGAGGGTGAGTTGGGCCGACCCCAAGATTTTGCGGATTAAAATTGAGTATGTGGGTCAAGAGGTTGCAGATCTCGAGGTGTGTTTTATGCTATCAAAGGGAGGCTTAAAGAAAGTGAATTTGAAGTAGATGTGTTGAACCAAGTGATTGTGTTTGGGACCTCCACACAAAATCAAGGAATTTCATGTATGTCTATGATTATCGCCAACCTTGATGTATGCCTCCCCTTTACTGACTTAGAATTTGGGGTGTTAAGATACGTAAATGTGGCCCTGAACAATTTCTACTTTGGATTCAAGATGTTGTAGCTTCCTTCTACAAGTCGAATCTAATAAAACATCACAGGTGATCAATCTAAGATATAGCAAGAAGAACAAGCGAAATCATTGAGGCCCCGTTTGGAAGAGCGTATTTGAGTTTATCTAATAACATAAGCTCTTATGTCAGTGTTTGAGAGAAATTATGCAACCATAAGCTGTTTTGAGCTTATTTTCATAAGCTACTCAGAATAACTTATGAAAAAGAGCTTATGCTTATACATAGCTTACTTTCGATTTATTTCAATAAAAAATTTAAAATAGCTTATGAATAAGCGCTTATGTCATAAACGCTTATGACAATAAGAGCTTAATTAAGCCGTGTTTCCAAACGGGGACTGAATCATAAACAAAGAAACATGATTTTGTAAAATAGAGTCACATAGAATACATGAGAAATTAGCTATCCATTTTCATGGATAACTTTACAAGCATAAAGAAGAAAAACTATGAAAAATCAAATCTGTGATGGTTCGCCGACGATGAATCCATCCTCCAAGCTCCCTCTCTAGTCTCCTAGACTTTCCTTGATGTTCTTCTCGAGTTTTCTCTTCATATGAGACAAGATATCTCAAAATTACTCTCCTTTCCACAATAAGGTTTTTATAAAATCTGTCAAACTGGCACTCAACACCACTTTATTTCCGCTCAACGTCAAGGTTACCACAAACGAAGGAATTTCCTAGCCGCCTTGTGCTCAACTCCCAATATTGGCCCTCAATTCCAACTCCCATCTCAAAACTTCATTTTTTTAGCAAAGTTTGAATTCTCCTTAGATATCTTCTCTACGTTAAAACTCAAATTTAAACATAAAATATGTAATATGATCATTATTTCTATGCTATAACTAAATATTTACTAAGTCAATTACTTTAGGTTGTGTTTGGATGGAGGAATATTTGAGGGGAATGTAATTTTAGAGGGTATTTCAAATCCCTTCAATTAAAATACTCTGTTTGGATATCTAATGTGAGAAATTCGCAAATTACTAGTAATTAAATGAGGTATTTTACTCAATAAGATTTAGGATAATTGAAACCACCTCAAAATAGGAAGAAATTTCAAATTCTTCATCTCTCCCTTAACCCTATCTAAATTCAGTCAAAAAAATTAATCTCGGCTTAAGACCCTAAAATCGGCCCAAAACCCTAAAAATTGGCTGAAAACGTGAAATTTGGCCCGAAACTCAAAAATCGACCCAAAACCCTAAAGTCGGCCGAAAACTCGAAAGTCGGCCAAAAACTCAAAAATCGGCCCAAAACCCTAAAAATTGGGCAAAAATGTGAAAGTCGGCCCGAAACTCAAAAGTCGACCCAAAACCCTAAAATCGACCGAAAACCTAAAAGTCGGCCCGACTCTCAAAAATCAGCCAAAAACTCGAAAGTCGGCACAAAACCCTAAAAATCGGTAGAAAACGTGAAAGTCTGCCCCAAACTCAAAAATCCACCAAAAACCCTAAAACCAGTCAAAAACTCAAAAATCAGCCGAAAACTCGAAATTTGGCTGAAAACTCGAAATTTGGCTGAAAACTCAAAATCGGCCCGTCGAGTTTTAGGTTTTTCGGTCAATTTTAGAGTGTCGGGCCGAGTTTTAGGGTTTTGTGCCGACTTTTGAGTTTTCGGCCGATTTTTTAGAGTCGGGTCGATTTTAGGGTTATGGGCACATTTTTTAGTTTCGAGCCGACTTTCACGTTTTCGGCCTTTTTTAGGGCTTTGGACCGATTTTTAGGGTTTTGGGCCGATTTTTGAGTTTTCGGTCGACTTTCGATTTTTTGGCCACGTTTTAGGGTTTTGTGTCGTCTTTTAAGTTTTCGGTTGATTTTTGAGAGTCTGACTGATTTTTAGGGTTTTCGGCCGACTTTCGGGCTTTCGGCCGATTATATTAAGATAAAAAAAATTTAAATGAAGGAAATTCAATTGTACTACCCAAACAAAGAATTTTAAATTGAGGGAATTTCACTATTTTATCCAAACAATAAAATTTGAAATTCAAGGAAATAGCATTTAAAATCCCTTGAATTTTTACAATCCCTTATCCAAACACAACCTTAGGGAATAAAATGATCAATATTGTAAGCATAGAGGTCATATAAGTGTTTAAAATGGTATTTAAATATATGTAAAAATGAGGGAAAATTTACTATGGACCACTTTTTGGTGGTGCAAAGTGCACCCCTTTTTGACCGACAATAGCAGGTTTTTAAAAAAAATTAAAAAACATATTTTTCATAATCTTTAATTAATTATCTAAACTAGGTTTATTAAAAATAAGCTAATCCCTAAATTAAACACTTCACCCATCTTCAGACTTCTTTCCATTTCTCCATTCATCCCACAGCCTTGTTCTTTCCTTCACAGACACAGAAATTAGCTAGAGAATTATGGGGAAGAAGATGAATCAAAGAACCCAAAAATCACAAACCCAGTAAACCCTCATCCTCCTCCTTTCATCTGGGTTTGGGTTTTTTTGTTTCTGGACAAATTGTAACTTCATCACCTCCCTCACCACACTACACATCATTCACCATAACCAAAGCAAAATGTCACAAACAAAAAAACAAGAAACCCAATAGTTCAGCTAATCAAATATACTGCAGAACTATATTGCATTCCTTCTCCTTTTTTTATTTTTTCCTCTTTACAAACATGTGTTTAAGATGAAAAACAGATCTGGGAATGAGTAAAAAAACTACATCTGAAAAAATTGAATTCTAGATTGAGAAAGATCCATCCTTCACCACCGTAACCCACACAACAACACCCTCAAAACCCAGAAATCACACTCAACATCCACCACCACACTCCTCAAAACCCAGAAATCACACTCAGCAACACAACATTCTTCACCATAACACAAGCCCAGTTGCAGAGATGGTTCAGTTTCCGATGCAAGCCTCAACTGTGGATTCCCGGTGGTTCTGGGGTGGGGTGGGGTTGTGGCTAGGTGAATCAATCACCAAGCTTCTACCTTTTCTCTGCTTTGGCTTCAGATCTGAACAAGGATGGAGGTGTTGTGAAGCAGATCGAAGCCATGCAAGGTTGTGTTTCCATCAATTGAACCAGAACAGAGTTGCTTCCTCCGAAGGAGATCGAAGCTTGCAAGGTTCCCAGCACCCAGTCTTCCACCGCATCTCGGTCGCGCATCACATCAGCGGCGAGGTCGTAGAGGTCGACGAGCCATGCAGAGGGAGTAGTGGTCGCGAAGCTTGTCAACGTCGCATCCGATGCAGGCGCCGATGAAGGTGTGGTTAGGGTTTGCGAGGAAAGAGGTGAGGCGGTTAGGGAGCAGTGGGGGTGGCCGGAGAAATCGTTGGCACCGGCGGCGGCGAGGGAGAGGGAGAAGTGGGTGAGGATGGTGAAGCTTCAGCAATTCTGGAGAAGAAGGATTTAACCTAATTTTGTATTTTACCATTTTAAATTTTTGTGATTAATAAATATGTATTTTTATTTTTATTTTTTAAACCGGGAAACCTATAATAGAAAGTCAAAAGGAGAGTGGTGCAACATAGACCAGGAAAAACTGGTCCATAGTAAACGGCTCCTAAAAATGATACTTAACAAAGTAATTCCTGTCAAAATAAAAACAAGGAATTGCTTCGGATATGAGATTTTTGATGAAGCCATGAAGGCACTCCTACATTCAGGGCCTAGCAAGCGTGACGTGATCTATAGTGGGTCCATTTAATCTCAATTATGAAACTAAATACATTAATTTACTAAAACTATTTTACTATTGTTATATAATTTAAAAAAAAAATACTATTGTTATACAATAAATACATCAGTTATTTAAAATAGATAATATAATCGTACGATTTTAAAAAAATCCAGTTGATATTTTTGTCGGATCCAACTCCAACTCCATAATGTACTGTAATTAATCTGATCTGGGATGATGAGATGCTAGTACTGGCTCGGAGTCAGCCACAACACTCAAACATCACCCACCACATAAAACCTTACAACCTTAAACGTGTTAAACCATAATCTTTGAAAAACTCGAACTTGTTAATGGTGTGAACCTTTGAAAGTCTCCATTTCTCTCAATGGCTTCTTCTACTTGTGCTCTCTCACCTTCTGCCAGATTACAACTCACCAAAACCACCCTCGCTGCTCCACTCTCTTTCTATCACCGTCAGTCTTTGTAATGCATCAGTTTCTGTGTTTTCTTTTTAATTTTTCTGCAAGTTTTATTGCTGAGTTTTGGTGCTTTTTGAAGGAAGCAAGTGTCAAATGAGCAGAAGGGGTTTTGCTGTGAAGGGGATCGTGGCTTCTGGAGTTTCAGTCATGGCTTCTACTCTAACTGCAGAACCTGAGCCAGCTCAAGGTTAGTTAGTTAGTTAATGATGACATTCAATGATTCAGGTTGAATGTTAATCTGTATATATAAATGGAAAACTGGAAACCCTTTTAAGAGAAGGAACTTGGACTTCTTCAGGTTCGGAAAGACTACCATTCAAACCAGAAGGGTACAATTATTGGACTTGGAGGGGTCATAAAATACACTATGTTGTGCAAGGAGAAGGATCTCCTATTGTCCTTATTCATGGCTTTGGAGCATCTTTGTTCCACTGGAGGTTTGTTTTCTTTTTGCCTGTTTCTCATGAAATCTTATTGCTAAGAGAATATTGGAAGATATTGTGAAAAGCCACCTAAAGTCCGTTTGGATACGGACTAAAGAGCACTTATTGGAGCTTATCTGCTGGAGAAAGCACTGAATAAGCTCTAAGAAGTTCTCTGGTTGGTACGCATCCAAACGGGCTGCTAGTCAATAACATCTCAGAAATTTTGGTTATTGATCGAGCACAATGATGTCGGGTGATTCATATAGCTGACCTCACTTAGTTAGATAAGAATTTCGTTGTTGTTTTATTTCTTTAAGTTTTGCTTTAGCCCCCAAAAAATAATTGAAGAGCAGCAGCCAAACGAAGAAAAAAAAAAGGACTGGCCCCCCTTGAGTCCTTGAGTGGTTCTGTTATGTGCATGCAGTCTTGGTTAGAATTCAATGATTGTTATGGTGGCTTCAACTGTTTATTTGATAAGTTAATTTTTGTCATTATGTCGAGAGTCATGTATCTGTATTTACATATGATTACCAGGTACAACATTCCAGAATTGGCTAAGAAACACAAGGTTTATGCCATAGACTTGCTTGGATTTGGGTGGAGTGAGAAAGCACTTGTTGATTATGATGCCATGGTGTGGAAGGATCAAGTTGTGGACTTCATGAAGGAAATAGTAAAAGAACCAGCGGTTTTAGTTGGAAACAGGTAATGACAGTAATACCTAGACTTACATCAGGGTATTATGCTGAAATACTGGATCCCTCTGTATTCCTAATATTTGCATAAGTTTTAGGTCTTTGTTTTCTCTGCATGGTTTCCCCTAATTCTATAAACTTTCTCTGTTGTGGCATACACTAGTTGGCCTCTCTTTCAAGGCAAGCCCTAGTAATCATGATATTTTCTTTCAGCCAAGTTAGCAACACAGATTTCATTAATTAAAACAAGATTTGCAAAAGTATCTTCACTATAGAAAATGAAATCTCAATATTCTGTTGTCAAATTATGCTGCCATAGTGTTTAGCTTTCCCTTACTTGGACGGTTGGACCTGTCAAATTAATTGATGATTTGTAGTGTCATGAACCAACTATGCCAAAAGTTTAAACTATTGGATGAAGGCATATTAATGATTTTATATTATATTTCTAAGACACAGAAGGTGGAACACTGGAACTTACAAATCTGTTTTATGTTTAGTATTGACTTTAACCTATCTAGGCAAAATGATTAAAAATATGATGTTTATCTCCCAATCATGATTTTTTCAGCCTTGGAGGATTTACTGCTTTGATCTCAGCAACTGGGTTGCCTGAGCTTGTCAACGGAGTTGTTTTACTGAATTCTGCAGGACAATTTGGTGATGGGAACAAGGAAAGTAAAACTTCTGAAGAAACATCTCTACAAAAGTTTATCCTAAAACCTCTAAAGGAAGTTTTCCAGCGTGTAGTTCTTGGATTTTTGTTCTGGCAGGCAAAGCAACCAGCTCGGATTGAATCAGTCTTAAAGAGTGTAGGTTACTTGCTATATCAACTCAGATTTCATTTAAAGCTTAACAGGTGTATATTAAGTTTAAAGTACGACTCCTAAGAATTTCAATCAGAGTTCCATAACATATTAGTGAATAAGATCTCACTAAATAGGCTGATCAATCATATTTCTGTTTCCAAAATGTGAGGGTCCTTTTGTGTTAAGAATCATATTCAGGAGGCTTCTGTCTCTTGTGGGATTGCTTTTCTCGTTTTAGCAATTTTCTTTTACTTAATTTTTCGTACAAGTTGGTTTGTAGTAAAAAACTATTCAATTTAATTTATTTCCACTTGATATAATGTTGAATGCATAATTTATCAACACAGGTGTATGTAAATTCTTCTAACGTGGATGATTATCTTGTGGAATCTATAATGAAGCCAGCTGAAGACCCCAATGCTGGAGAAGTTTATTACAGGTACATGACCATGTTTATGCCAATATTTTTGTGTGATCAAAGTTCTATTTTGGTTTTCATCTTGGTATAAAAGAAAAATTTCTCAGGCTTTAGCAATGTCAATGAATAGAGAGGAGGATGCTAGAGCTCTAAACCAATAAATCGACCATTTTTGTGGCCTATATTTAGTTCTGATTATTCAAACTCTGTAGCATTCTTGTTATAGAGGCTCTAATAGCATGTCATAAACCAACTATTCCAAAAACTTAAGCTATTGGGTAAATGACACATGAATGTTTTTATATTATATTTCCAACATACTTCACTCCATGTTGTGTCCAGGTTAATGACGCGATTCATGACGAATCAGAGCAAGTACACTCTAGATACTGTTTTAAGCCAACTCTCTTGCCCCTTGCTTTTAGTCTGGGGTGACCTTGACCCATGGGTTGGTCCAGCCAAAGCAAATAGAATCAAAGAGTTCTATCCAAAAACAACCGTTGTGAACTTGCAGGCAGGGCATTGTCCACATGATGAGGTACCAGAGCTTGTGAACAAGGCCTTATTGGATTGGTTGAGCACACTCACTCCTGAAGTGTCTCTCCAAACAGTTTGAACTTGTATATTATTGTAAAGCGCCAATTAAAAACAAATTATTGACTAAGTTTCTACATGTTGTGGGTAAGTCATCACCATTCACCATACATTGTATACAGAAAGCTGGTTTGAGATATTCAGGATAGGGGAATGTGACCAGAATACACTATGGTCATGTTTCTGCATACGTGAACTTTTTTGAAGCCCATGTATGCATTTATTTCTTTCATATAACTTTCTTTGTCCTTAATCAATTAAGTTATGCATTTGCACTATGACTTTTCTCCTTCTAGGGGACTCCGTCAAGGCTCCTATGTCTCCATACCTCTTTCTCTTTGTGTATGGAAAAACTTTCTAATCTAATTCAACAGGAAGTAAAGGAAGTTGATGCTGGTAACTGGAAACACAGATTCATTTAGCCTGTAACTGTCTTGGTCGTTCTGATCTTCTATTTGCATATGATATTTTGTTATTTGATCATGCTTGTACTTGTCAAATTGAAATTATGGTTTCTGCTATGTATGAATTTTGTATTGCTTCTGGTTTGAAAGTTAATCTTCATAAGTCTCGCATGTCGTGCTATCCAATCCAAGAGTCTCCTCTATCCTGTGCACACGTAATTTTGACAAATACTTAGCTTTAGGAGAGTTAGGAGTACATATTTTAACTTTGCGTAGTAATTTACTAATTTTTGTTCTATCTTCACTTGGTTCTTTTCATAATACAAAAAATATAATTTGCCAAAATAAAATAATAAAAACACTAATTACTAGTACATGGTCATGGGTACTGCTTAGTTCTTACCATGTGTGCGGCTGTTGTGTTGTGGTAGTGTCTTTCAGTAAAGAGAGCCAAAGAACACTTTGTAGGAGGCTCTCTCAGAAACAGAGTATCGAAGCTTCCTCCATGTGCCATACCCGCGAGCAAGTCCACAACTAGATTACCTTCTTAATATGTGTTACCCTTACCATCCAATTCCTCTACAGCCGTTCTTGGATAGAGTGGATCATCGCTGCACAAGAGTGTTGGGACGGACAAGGCTAAATGATCGAGTGATCTAAAAATTCTAGAATCTGGACAACATATACATATAAATTTATAACATTTAAAATATATATTATTATAAGTTTGAATACACATCATAAATGTTAACTACAACTTTTCATATGTGTAGAAAGACATAAATATGGCTTTAGTCCCTCGCCGGAGTAAAAGTGGGGATTGGTCCTCAATTTTTGGTAAAATGATTGGTTTTGGTCCTTCCGGCCGGTTGGGTCCGCCAGCTGATGTGGCCCTTGCCACGTCAATTAATGAACTTGCTGGATTTTTTTTCTTTTTTCATTTAAAAAAAATAAAATTTTAACACACCAATTAACCCTCACTAACTAAATCTTTTTTTAATTCATGATGTTCATCTTTCAATTCCAAAAAATTTCATTGATCAGACCGTGAACCACACTCCCACTTTAAATTCCTTCCTTTATTTCCAGCCCATTATTTATAGTTCATACAACTTCATTCTAAAAAACCAAGACTTGGAACAAGAAGAAGAAGAAAACATGTGCCTAGAAACACAAGAACATCCTCTGTTTTTGTACTTTTTCATCTTTTCCGCTGTAATCTCCACCATTGTCAAAAATTCTTCCCACACAACTCAATCATGGTCCTCTCCCAACAACACATTCTCCCTCCGATTCATTCCCCTCCACCCATAACAATCTTCTTCCCCTGCTTCCTTCATCGCCGCAATCGTCTACTCCGGCGGCTCGCCCACCATCTGGTCCGTCGGAAACGGCGCCACCATCAACCTTCTAAATTAGCCACCACACCGCACCATGCAAAACAGAACCTCGTAAACCTCCAGATCTCAACCCCGAAAAGCCAAACCATCAAAATCATCGCTGGTGGAAATCTGGATCTAACTAAGATGTATGTGAAAATCTGGATCTTTGCTTGTGGTTCTCCAGGAACGTGTTCCAATCTCGCCGCTTCTGTGACTCGTAAGGGCTCGGCGGCGCCGGTGATAATCCCTCCGGTGGTGGTGGTGATGGAAAAAGAAGGTGTGGATGGTGGCGGTTTAAGGAGAGAAGAAGGAGAGAAGGTTTAAGTAATTAACAAAAAATTAAGATAAAGAATAAAAACAAAAAAATTAATTAAGATATAATTAATATGTTTTTTAAATAAAAAAAAGGAAAAAAATCCAGCAAAGCTCACTAATTGACGTGACAAAGGCCACATCAGCTGGCGGAGCTCCGGTGTTGACCCAATCGGCCGAAAGGACCAAAACCAATCATTTTGCCAAAAACTGGGGATTGATTCCTACCTTTACTCCGACGAGGGACTAAAGCCATATTTATGACAAAGGTTGGGGACCAAAAACTGGATTAAGCCTTGTAGAAATATTATAAGGTTTTTCTAAATTAAATTCCAAAATTACTTTTTAATTTTTCAATTTTGTGTGTTGAATAACATTTTCCGGATAAGAATCAGATGGACCCACACTAATCCACTGAAACCCGAATGTTCCCTTGATATTAGCACAAAGGAGAATCTCCGCTGTCAACCCTCCGATGGTATCTATCTAATTTTAATCTTACGACTTGACATTGACTCAAATTCTCAATACTGAATGACACGTACCCGAAATAACAAAATAGCTTTTCTTATAGAAAAAAAAAAAAACACTCTGGGTCCTTCTATTTCATAATTGCGTATCTCACTGATACTCACTCAGTAACGTTCCTCTCATCTCACTAATCACACACACTATTACTACTACCTTTCATTTCAAAGTGCTCATTCTCTCTCTGCTTTCACTGTAAGTTTCCCCATTCTCTATCTCTCTCTTTTCTTTCTTCAGTCTGTTATTGCTTTAATTTTCGTGTTCTCCTCACTAAGCTCTCTCTAATTTCCAAGCTTTTCCAACATTCACTTCTTGAAACCCATTTACCCCCAGAAACTGAGTTTCTTTCCTTCTTTGCTTTCACTTTAATTTTGAGGTTGATGATTCTTGTTTCTGTATATTGTTTCATTTGTTAATCGCATTTTAAAGTCGTTAGCTAGATATTAACATGATCTTTAGTTCAGAAAGATTCATAGTTCTTCACTGATTCATCATTCTAGTTATTCTGAGTGATATATGGTTTAATTGCTGCAAGAAACTGTCATGATTTGTATAAAGCATGACATTTTTTCTTAACTATTTTGATTCTGTATATGTGTTAGCTAGCTGGGAAATAAGCAAAAATGGCTAGCAATGAAGAACAAAGTTTCAAGACTTTGGGATTGCCTAATGTTGTGCTGAATGAAAGAATTCTTTCTTCTCTCACTCGGAGAGATTTCGCTGCTCATCCTTGGCATGACTTAGAGATTGGTAAAATCACTTCTCATATGTGTTTCTAATTCCATCTCATATTTACATTCATTATAATGAATTGATTAATCATTAATACATATTTTCTCTCTTTTATCTTTAAATGGAAATTGAATATTTTGTGCTTCCAGAATCTCTGTTTAGTTTCAACTTTGATTTCATTCAATATTGGGCTGAAAATTACCAATGGTTTCATACATGCAGGGCCAGGAGCTCCATCAATTTTTAATTGTGTAAGTTTTTCTTTCTTTTCTATATGTTTTATTCATGCATAAAGGTTTAGGGACTTAGGGGGGAAAACCTGTTGTCAAGGTCTATTATTTACATTCCACATTCCTGGTCAGTGCAGGGTAACCATGACCATGACATGAGTTATTGTTTTGCTGCATTGTTTCTGTGTTATACATACATAAAGCTTAGGGAAGAAAATTACAATCTTTTGACAATTCTCTTATTTGCATACCAAGTTCCTGCTAAGCATGGTCAATGCCTATCTGGGTTTGGGGCAATTAATTGCGTTTCTGATCATCCATGGTAAAACATATATACAGTCTTTGTAACTTGTAGTATGTATGGTTTTAAAAGAAGCTTTAACAGGGACATGGTGCTAATGTGAAACTGAATTAATTAATGGCTTTAGATGATAAATGTGGCACTCAACTAGAATCCTGTTAATGTTTGTTTCTAAGAAATAAAGAGATTTTTGCTATGGCAGGTGGTTGAAATTGGTAAAGGCAGCAAGGTTAAGTATGAGTTGGACAAGGCAAGTGGACTTATAAAGGTATGATTACCATTCTTGATTTAATGGCAAATTAAAGTGTTTTTCTTATAAGGGAATTGTATCCTCAATTACCATTTTTGCATTCATCACCAGAATATTGTCTGCTTTTAAGTTTAAATGCCTTCCAAAACTCTATCACGCTCTCAAAAAAAGAACCCAAATTGTTAGGGGTCATTTGCCTTTGAAAACTCCATAACTTACATGTCTAAGTTCTTAGGAGAAAGATTGTTAATGTTTTATGTTTAGGTTTAAATGGAGTCAATTTTATAAACTGGCAAGATAAAAATGGTAACTCAAATACTTTCAATGGATGGTGTCCAAATTCTCTGTATTGAGTTATAGGATGCTTCTATGCGATTGTTGTGCTGCTTAACATAGATAATAGTTTGGTTTCTTGCTGTGAAATATATGTTACTTTGTTCTGAAGCATAACTAATGCATGGGGTGAATAACTTAGGTTGATCGCATCCTTTACTCATCTGTTGTCTACCCACACAACTATGGTTTTATCCCAAGAACCATTTGTGAAGACAATGATCCCATGGATGTCCTGGTTCTGATGCAGGTAACAAGTAACAACGCTTCAAAAACTTGTCCATGATATTTGACGGAAATGTCTGTTTTCTTTGAAAAATTCAAACTTAACTTAGATTGAAACTTTTATATTGAGTAGGAGCCTGTGATCCCTGGTTGTTTCCTTCGTGCTCGTGCTATTGGATTGATGCCCATGATTGACCAGGTAAAAGTTGCACCCTACTGCTATATTGAGATTCTAATACGATGTCATAAATCAATTTATTCAGTAAGCCTATGTTGTTAAATTAAGGCACATGAGTGGCTTTTGTGATCTGCTTTGACTTTTTCTCCCTTTTTGTCTTAAGTTGGCTTTCAAAATCATACCATTTGGATGATGCTCTTCTGCTGTAAAATTAATGCATTTGTAGAGAAAGTATCAAATTAAACGAGTTCTGGTACAGGGAGAGAAGGATGACAAGATCATAGCAGTTTGTGCTGATGACCCTGAGTTCCGTCATTACAAGGACATCAAGGAGCTTCCTCCACATCGGCTTGCTGAAATTAGAAGATTCTTTGAGGACTGTATCCTGTTATATGCATAATTCAAGTCTCTCCTATGTTTTTGTGACCTTTTAAATCCGAATCATAAATTTTGCACTTTTATCTGTCTCTGCTATCAATAGTGTACTCTCCATGTATGATGTGTGTCCTTAAGCTAGCCACCCTAGACAAGAAGAATGAGAACAAAAAAGTTGATGTGGAAGACTTTCTACCAGCTGAAGCTGCTGTTCAGGCTATCAAATACTCCATGTGAGCTATTTTTCTTTACAATCATGTTGGAGTGAAACTTATATTTCTCACTAGTCTTTCTCGGTTTTACTTTTCAATTGAAGATCAAATGATTCATTTAATATTTAGCCTCACTTTCATTCATGGACTTTCCCCCCTTCCTTTTGCAGGGACCTTTATGCTGCCAGTGTAGTCCAGAGCTTGAGGCAGTGATGATGACTTGTTTAGAAAAATGCAGTGACATCCAAGTATATTAGCACAATGTGTATGAAGCATTGAAGCTAATCATTTTGATATTTTTGTCATGCTATTGCACCCTGATAATTGGCTTCTTGCAATAGTTATCTGAATCTTCTGATTAGTTCAGCTTCCATGAATAGAAATAGATATGATACATTTATATAGTAAGTAGTCTCTCTCTCTCTCTCTCTCTCTCTCTCTCTCTCTCTCTCTCTCTCTCTCCCTCTCTCTCCCTCTCCCTCCCTCGGTCATGTGTGGGGATAAGCGGATTACACAATGAGAAGTCACTCTTCCTTCCCTCCTTTAGAAGCTTCCCCTCTAAATTTGATCATAATACAATGTCATTGGCTCTAAATGAGCATGGTTTGTGTAATTGTGTGCAAATTTATGTTCATCAACTGTATGGGAAGAATTGGATGACTTATGGGAACCGAGATGTATTACAAGATGTGGATCGCAAGTGGTCTATGTTGATGACAAACTAATAGATCCCATGTGAAGTGTTTTGGTGTTGTTCAGAAATCACAACCAGGAATTGTTAGAACTTAGAAGATACTCCCTCCGTCCCCTATTATACGATACTCTTTTTGAGTTTTTTTTGTCTCATAATATAAGTCACTTTACATTATCTATGGAGCATTAATTATAGTTTTCCATGTTTACCCTCATATTTAATACTCCACATTCAAAGAATTTTTATGTTCCCAAAATTTTGATTGATTTTCAAGACCCTTATAGTTTAAAGGTAGTGAAATATTAATATGGAGAGAGAATTTCATATGAGGTGATTTTGGGAAGTGTCTTTAAAAAACTACAAATTTATTGCTCTTAACAATTTTTCTTAATTCTAAAGAGTTGGGTAAAAGTGACTTATAATAGGGAACGGAGAGAGTAGCTAAGTTGTTTACTTTCAGAAAAACATTGGCAAGTGATTCAATTGTTCACTTTGTCATATGGTCCATTGGGAACAAGTATTAAGGAAGCATTTTCAACCACAAATAAATATGAAAAAAATAATTATAAAACCCGAAAAAAAGTGTGGCTGAAAATTATTATACTAACTACTAGATATTATACCCGTGCGTTGCACGGGTTTATTTACGATATTTTTTAATATTATATGAAAATTACTAAAGTGTAATTATATAAATAATAAATATTAAAATATTTCTTAAATATAAATATAACAGAAAAAATTATTGTGTTTATACATCGAAATAGATAGTATTACGGTTTTTTTTTATGCATTAAATTACTTGTATTCAAATTCTCTTTTTTTTTTGGGCGAGAGATTAATCTCACGGCTTTCGGCTGTGGGGATACTTTGGTATTCGAATTCTCTTTATGTAAATAAACAATATTACTGAAATATAAAAATAATTGAAAAAGAAAATATTATTAATAACATAAGAAAACTTGAGAAAATATTTTTACTACTATGTTTTTCAAATAATACACACATGCAGTATATTTAATAGTAAATATCTTCTAGAGACATTCATTTAATTTTGAAACTATTTTTCTAGATTGTTCATTAATAAATTTTATATTTACTACTATTTAATTTAAATTATTAATATTGTCTACATATAAATATGTTTCTTAATTTTTTTTGTCTCTCAATTTATGATTGATAGTTAATATTCTAACTATTTTTAAGTACTACGTAATAAATTTTTCTTTTGTATAAGAAAATGAAAAGTTGACAATTAATAGTTAATAATATAGTTAATAACATAAAATATTCATCAATAACTTATTACTATCATTACGTTCAAATTTTTTTTATTACTATCAATATTAAGAAAAATCACAAATTAATTTAAAATTATTTTTTAAAATAACACAAAACTACATTATAGTCAATTAAAACAACATGCATAATCATTTCAGATTTTAAAAGTAAATTCCTATGTTATCGTACCCATATTGAGAGGAGATATTTCTCAACACTCTAATATTATATTATATATATATATATATTTCTCTTTCGAAAAAAAAGTAAATTCCAAAATATATATTTACAAAAAGCATTCAACCATTAACTAATTTCAATATTTAACATGTTTATTTTTATTTAAAAGATATTAATTCGTGTTATTTTTGTATCTAACTTTAGCACTTAATTTTTTATTTATACGTAAAATGTAGTAATAAGTTTTGTTGGTTAATTTTTAAAATTCATCAACTTATGATTATAATTAAAATTAAAATTTTAATATATAAGAGTTTGAAATTTTTTACAATTAGTTATAAATGTAAAATTTATTTTACTATATATTTTTATTAATGTAAATTTAGTCAATTTAAATTATTATTATTCAAAATTTGTCTTCAAGTTATAATTAATAGTTAAAATTTAATCACTATTAAAAATTATTTTAAAATATGGGAAATTGAAAAAAAAATTTAATTTGGAAATTGAAAGGTTTAACAATTATTAATTAATATAATGAATAATAAAGTAAATATAGTTATTTTTTAGTTTTGTATTTTATTATCTAATGTATTTAATACAAATGTGGTAATCAATGCAAAAAAGTTCAAGTCTCCTTTACATATATACTAGAAATAATACTCGTGCGTTGCACGGGTTTATTTACACTATTTTTTTAATATAGTATAAAAATTATTACAGTGTAATTAAATTTCTTTTGTATTAGTATTAAATTAATTTTAAAAACTTTGGTTGTAATATATTTTATTGATTCGGGTTCTCTGTTTTTAGGTTTATTATTGTGGTTTCAACTGCAGAGGTGGTGATTTATCATATATCCGGTTTTAATATAAGTTATAATAACATATTTTTTTTATACTTTTTATCAACAATAAAATATTTTTAAATTTTTTTTGAACTTGAAATAATTTTAACTTAAAAATTATAAAAAGTTATAATTTTAGTATCGTAAAATATTATTTAGTAAATTTAAATTTATTCAACTTTTGTTATAATTATTTTTCTCTGTTATGCTTCCTCCAGTTATTTTTACTTCTATATAATAGATCAAAAATCATATTAAATTTGTTTTTCAAATAATATACACATTCAATATAGTAATAATAATATCTTATAGAGACATTTTTTTTTTAATTTTCAACTATTTTTTCGATATTAATTATTAATAAATATTTTTTTATAAGTAATAAATAGTAATAAGTTTTATTTTTTATTTTTTTTTAATTTCTCAACTTATGATTAATAACTAATAATATTTATAATTATTATTAACAATAATGTAAAGAATATAAACAAATTATTATTAACAATCTATTATTGTCATTAATGTAAGGTAGTCAATTTCAATTATTATTATTTTTTAAAAATTCACCTCAAGTTGTAATGAATAATTAAAATTTAAATAATTTAAATATTTCATTTTAAATAAGAGAAATTGAAAAGTTTTAAATTTTAATATTTACTTTTAAATATGAGAAATTGAAAAGTTTAACAATTAATAAGTAATATAATGAATAATAAAGTTGATGTAGTTTTTATTTTAGTTTTCAATTTTTTTATTTAATGTTTTTAATTCAAAATAAATTTACTATTTTTATGTGTTTAATGTTATTTTTTCAAGTCTGCTTTACATATGTGTGTGTGTATATATATATATATCTAGAAATTTTTTTATTTTAAAAGTATTTTATCTAAATTAATTATTAATAAATATTATTTTGTTTTTAATTTTGATTTTTTAAATTTGTTAAATGCAAAACTCAAGTCAATTTTAAGTCTATGAATGTTGTTATTTAATATAAGTAGTTGAATAGTTTTTTATAGGCTAAAAAGCATTTTTGGCCCCTGATGTTTCAAGTTTGTGCAAATTCTGCCCCTACTCTATTTTTGTCGATATTTCTACCCCTCATGTTTTCAAACAGTGCACCGTCTACCCCTCCGGAGGGGTAGACGGTGCACTGTTTGAAAACATGAGGGGGTAGACGGTGCACTGTTTGAAAACATGAGGGGTAGAAACATCGACAAAAATAGATAGGGGCATAATTTGCACAAACTTGAAACATCAGGGGCAAAAAATGCTTTTTTATAATACAAATTTTTTCAGTTTTTAATTTATTAAATTACATATTTTTTAATGTATTTAATATAAAAGTATGTGAGGTTTTATAATTTAATGCATTTATTGCATGCAAAAAGCACAAGTGTGCTTTACATATATATATATATACTCCCTCCGTTCCTTTTTAAGTGTCATTTTAGAACAATTTTTTTGTTCCTATTTAACTTTCGTTTTGATATTTTAGGTTTATTTTATCAATTATACCCTTACCTTTTCAATAACTCCACTTCACATTTTTCATAAAATTCTTCTTTCTTAATAACTATGAAGACCTTTATGACTTTATGATTGGGTGAGAGTGGTAGATGGTTTAATGATATGAGAGAGTGGAAAAAAAAACTAACAATCCACTATCTTGGTTAGAGAGATTTATGACTTTATGATTGAGATGTGAGAGGGTAGAATGGGAAAAACAACTCTAATAATCCACTATCTTGGTTGGAGAGTTTTATGCTAAAACGACACTTAAAAAGGAACGGAGGGAGTAGATTGTATCGATCGCTAATATTACCATTATATCTCTTTCTCTTTTATCTCTCTCCCATATCATTATGACATGATAATATGAGAGAAAGAGAGATAAAATGGCCGGTAACTTAAAAGGGTTTTTCAATTTCAGCCACTCAGTTCTTTTGGGGTTTTTAATTATTTTCATATCTATTTGTGGTTGAATGCTTCCTCATACTCCCATTAGACCCTTTGAGTAGCATACGCATTGAATCATCCGTCAAAAGCATAGCTAGTTTTTTAGTACAAAGTGAATTATGGATGAACTCTATGAAGCACCATTGCGGTCGCCGCTCAGTTTTCATATAACTCAAGTAGTAAGAGCTAATGACATATGGGTTGGGGAGGAGAATGTCTATGGATCGATTCTTGGAGAGTGCAATTTATTTTTGCAATGTACCAAAAAAAATATTAATTTTGAAAAATATTTAGCTTTAACATTTATATTTGGGTCCTTGAAAAAAAAAAGGCTAGCTACACCTGCGGATTCCATGATGACTCTCGTAAATTTGCAAGACAAGGGAAGCTTAAAACCATGGAAGACTCCCCTCAATTCAGCCATTTAAATAGAGTCATTCTAACAGCGGATTGAAATATTTTATGTCTCAAAATTGTCTCTGATTCTTGTTTCTCCAATGAAATTTTTAAGTATTTTTTTTTTGAAACTAATGAAATTTTTAAGTTGAAAGATTTTATTGGTGAAATGAGAAATTGAGACGCTATATAGGGATAGAATATCAATATCCCCAAACAGCATATGTAAGAATTAATGCAGTAGATTGGGCTAAGTTAATAAATTATCTTAAAAACAAGTAGTAGTTTACACTTTACAAGGTTGAACTGCCATATGCCAAGATTTGCTTTGATCATCTTGGGCCCAAATGTTTCATGTGTTTGAAGAACTCGCATCAATTAGATGATAAAAGCCCAAAATTCAGGCTAAAAAATAAATGATCAATCACCAAAAAGTAAAAAAATTATCTTAGCAGGGGAAAAAAATTCCATTGCTGGGAATCGAACCCGGGTCTCCTGGGTGAAAGCCAGATATCCTAACCGCTGGACGACAATGGAGTATTTGATAATGTATGTCATCTAATAGTATATAACATTTAATTCGAAACAATATAATGTGAAGCTAATGAATTAGCAAATATTTTTGGCTTCTCTACATGCCATACATACATTTTCAAAAGTAGAAAGAATTCAAATTTCTCATACCAAATTAAATATAATAATTGTGAAATTTAGTACTCCCTCCGTCCCTTATTATAAGTCACATTTTTTTAGTTTTTATTGTCTTATAAGATAAGTCACTTTACAATATCTATGAAGCATTAATTATATTTTTTCCATGTTTACCCTCATATTTAATACTCCATATTCAAAGAACTTTCATGTTTCCTAAAATTTTACTTGATTTCCAAGACCCCTTATAGTTTAAAAGTAGTGGAATGTTAATATGGAGAGAAAATTTCATATGAGGGTGATTTTGGAAAATTCTTTTAAAAAGCTACAACTTTATTACTCTTAACTAATTTTCTTAATCTTAAAGAATTGGGTAAAAGCGACTTATAATAGGGGACGAATGGAGTATTTGTTTGTGTAGTTTTATTTATGTACATCTGAATGCATATTCGTGTGCACAATATGACTAATGGATCTACCTTAGCAATTACCTACACCCTCTGGTTACATATATAAGTAAAAATAACTTTTTAGGTTCATTGATGTAATGAATGTATCTAGTCATTACATGAATGAACCTAAAAAGTTATTTTTTGCTTATATATGTGATCGGATGGTGTATTCGTTTATGTATTTATTAGATTCCATATTCTAAATGTCTCTTCGTTAACAACTTCTTTTTCTCAATTATTTGCTCAAACCAGAGGATAAATTTATGAATTCAAATTAATTAAAATCAATTCAAAACAAATCTTTATACATTGTTATATACAAATCGATCATCAAGTGGGACACCCTAATTTCTCGGTTATTTCCAATCAAATGATGTGAGTAATGTCCAACTACCACAATGGGTGGCTACTGCCTAGGCAAAGGACGATGAAGATCAATGTTGATGCACGGTATCGACGGTATCAATGATGGGCTTTGGCATGGTGGTTAGAAATTCGTGCAGACAGGTTCTAGTGTCTGCTTCGTCGAAGTGGTCGCTAGTGTCACTGAGTTCTCTTGTGGAAGCCATGGCTCTGCGGTGGTGTCTCCAAATATCCATGAGCTTGAATTTCACAATGTTATGGTGGGAACTGGAAACCAACAGTTTGGTGATTGTAAATGTTTGGAAGAGGAGTGCTACGTTTTTTCTTATTTAGTTGTAGTTATTTCAGATTGTGTTTATGTTTCTTGTTTATTTCGTCATTTTGATTTGGTTCATGTTCGTCTGCGGACATTTTAGCCAAGTTTTCTGTTTTGCATTACAACTTTATAAGGATTGAAGAATATCCGTCCGGTTTGGATGAAGTTCTTTCTTCCACTATTTTGATAGTTGAGTAATAAAATCCTATTCTGCTGTAAAAAAAAATATGTGAGTAATGTGATTCAATAAACTGATGGCTACATGCATGTTTAAATAAGGTAATTGTTAAACGCACCCCCTGACATTTAATTCCACCCCCTTACATATGTAAAATCTAAAAATGCCCTTGAATTTTTCTCCCTTCGCTACGCACTTTAAAGTGCGTGCGTGTTCTATAACGCACTTTAAAGTGCGTACGTAGCTCTTGTGAAAGTAGACCGTTTGGGCTTTCTAAAAAGTGGTCATAAGCCTAAAACGGATAAAAGATGAGGGAGTTATGCCTGTTGCAAGTTAAGGAAAAAATTTTAAAGGGCATAACTTGTAACGGTCATAACTCCCTCATAACTTATTTCTCTTTGTTCTCAAAAAAAAAATTCAAAATATAATATTTATTTTCCTAGTTTGGCCCTTAAGGAGTAGAGAATGAATTTTTGAACTTTTCAACATAATGGTGGGTGTAGTAACATGCTGAATTTATTAGTAGACACAGATTCATTGAATCTACATTGAAAGGAATAAAGGTAAGTAATTGTCATTAACTATGTACTAAATTTGGGTTTCACGGGTTTTCAATTAGTTCCTTTAATACAATTTTGAAAAAGGAAATATAACTTATTAATTGATAACTAAAATTCAAATTTCAAATTTAAGATTTTAAGTAGTTTAAAACGTAATAAATGCATATATCCAAGAACACTAATTTTTAGCACTATTTTGATAAACACGTACTAACATGCATAATTTATTAATAAATTTTTATTAAAATTTTTAAAAATGTATTTTTTAGTCAATAATAAATTAAAATGTTAAAAAAGGTAAGTTTTTTAGTCAATAATTAATAATTAATTTTTTAGTTGATAGATTTTTTGAATTCATTGCAGTCATAATATGAATTTTGAAATCATGAATTGTAAAAAATAAATGGGCGTAATTAAGGAATTAAAACTTATTTGGACTAATGATTTTTTTAAATAAATGACCGTTATTAATGCATTAAATTTGGAATCATTAATTTTTTTAAAAAATGATGAACTTTATGTTTGCTGAGCATTAATGTTGTAACTAATTGAAATTTTTACTTAGTATTATTGTGTAATAAATTCCTTATTATTCAATTCAATTAAATGTCTGCTTTCAAGCTGTTAATACTCTCTCCATTTCAGAATAAATGTCCACTTAGAGATGAAGC
Organism: Lotus japonicus; assembly: GCF_012489685.1. NCBI lineage: Eukaryota > Viridiplantae > Streptophyta > Magnoliopsida > Fabales > Fabaceae > Lotus > Lotus japonicus. Next base: position 17,252,062 of record NC_080044.1, read on the forward strand.
ACACATATTAAGAAAGACAATTAATAATGTGTTAAGTTTTAAAAATATATTATTTGTTTTCCTAGTTTGCCCCTTAAGGAGTAGAGAATGAATTTCTGAACTTTTAAGCATAATTGTGGGTGTAGTAACATGCTAAATTTATTAGTAGACACAAAGTAAAGGTTTCTACATGGAAAGGAATAAAGGCAACTAATTGTCATTAACTTTGTACTAAATTAAGGTTTCACGAGTTTTCAATCGGTTTCTTTAATACAATTTTGAAAAAGTAAAATGCAACTCTTTATTGATAACTATAATTCAAATTTCACATTTAGATTTTAGGTAGTTTAAAACGTAATAAATGCTTATATCCAAGCACGATAATTTTTAGCACTATTTTGATAAACACGCACTAACATGCATAATTTATTAGTACACATTTATTACAATTTTAAAAAATGTAATTTTTTTAAGCCAATAATTAATTTATTTACTGAAAAATGTTTTTTACAATAATTAATAACTAATTTTTTAGTTGATAGACTTTTGGAATTCAAATCAGTCATAATCAGTCATAATCTGAATTTTGGAATAATGAGTTGTAAAAAATAAATGTACGTAATTAAGGAATTAGAACTTACTTGGACTAATATTTTTTTTTAATAAATGACCATTATTAATACATTAAATTTGAAGTCATTAATTTTTTAAAAAATTGATGAAATTTATGTTGGCTGAGCATTAAAGGTATGACTAATTGAATTTTTTTCACAGTATTTATGCGTAATAAATTCTCTATAATTTAATTTAATTAAATACATGCTTTCAAGCTGTTAACACTCTCTCCGTTTCAGATTAAGTGTCCACTTAGAGAAGATGCACACATATTAAGAAGTGATATTAATAATCTTAAGTTTTAAAAATATATTATTTATTTTCCATAGTTTGGCCCTTAAGGAGAAGAGAATGAATTTCTGAACTTTTCAGCATAATGGTGGGCGTAGTAACATGCTGAATTTATTAGTAGACACAAATTAAAGGTTTCTACATTGAAAGGAATAAAGGTAAGTAATTTTCATTAACTTTGTACTAAATTAGGGTTTCACGGGTTTTCAATCGGTTCCTTTAATACAATTTTGGAAAAAAAAATCACTATTTATTGATAACTATAATTCAAATTTCAAATTTATGATTTTAAGTAGTTTAAAACGTAAAAAAATGCATATATCCAAGCACGCTAATTTTTAGTACTATTTTGATAAACACGCCCTAACATGCATAATTTACTATAACATATTTATTAAAATTTTCAAAAAGAATTTTTTAGCTAATAATTAACTAAATTATTGACCAAGGTCAGTTTTTTTAGTCAATAATTAATAACTAATTTTTTACTTGATAGACGTTTTGAATTCATTGCTGTCATAATATATTGTTGTCATAATATTAATTCTGGAATCATGAATTTAAAAAACTAAATGGATGTAATTAAGGAATTAAAACTTATTTGGATTTTCCGATGAAGCAAAAAAAAAAACTTATTTGGACTAATGATATTTTTTAAATAAATGATTGTTATTAATGCATTAAATTTGGAGTCATTAATTTTTTAAAAAATTGATAAACTTTATGTTGGCTGAGCTTTAATGGTATAACTAAATGAAATTTTTTCTTAGTATAAATGTGTAATATATTTCTCATAATTTAATTCAATTAAATACCTCCTTTCAAGCTGTTAATATTCCATTCGTATCAGAATAAGTATTCACTTAGAGAAGATGCAAACATATTTAAGAAGTGCAATTAATAATGTTAACTTTTAAAAATATATTATTTGTTTTTCTATTTATTGATAACTTTTATTCAAATTTCAAATTTAAGATTTTAAGTATTTTGAAACGTAATAAATGCATAAATCCAAGCACGCTTATTTGTAGCACTATTTTGATAAACACGCACTAACATGCATAATTTATTAAAATTAAAAAAAAAAATTTAGCCAATGATTAATTGAATTATTGAAAAATGATTAATAACTAATATTTTAGTTGATAGACTTTTTGAATTCATTGCAGTCATAATCTGAATTTTGGAATAATGAATTGTAAAAAATAAACGGACGTAATTAAGGAAATAAAACTTACTTGGACTAATATTTTTTTAAATAAATGACCGTTATTAATGCATTAAATTTGAAGTCATGAATTTTTTATAAAATTGATGAACTTTATGTTGGCCGAGCATTAATGGTATAACTAATTGAATTTTTTACATATTATTAATGCGTAATAAATTCTTTATAATTTAATTCCATTAAATGCCTACTTTCAAGCTGGTAACACTCTCTCAGTTTCAGCATTAAGTGTCAACTTTGAGAAGATGCACACATATTAAGAAATGCAATTAATAATGTAAAGTTTTAAAAATATATTATTTGTTTTCCTAGTTTGGCCTTAAGGAGAAGAGAATGAATTTCTGAACTTTTCAGCATAATTGTGGGTGTAGTAACATGCTGATTTTATTATTAGACACAAATTTAAGGTTTCTACATGGAAATGAATAAAGGTAAGTAATTATCATTAACTGTATTAAATTAGGGTTTCACTGGTTTTTAATCGGTTCCTTAAATACAAATTTGAAAAAGTAATTGCAATTGTTTATTGATAACTATAATTTAAATTTAAATATTAAGATTTTAATTAGTTTAAAACATAATTAATGCATATAATCTAACACGCTGATTTATAGCATTATTTTGATAAACACGTGCTAACATGCATAATTTATAAGTAAACATTTATTAAAATTTTAAAAAAGGTATTATTTATCAATGATTAATAATTAACTTTGTAGTTGATAGACTTTTTGAATTCATTGCAGTCATAACATGAATTTTGGAATCAAGAATTGTAAAAAATAAATGGATGTAATTAAGGAATTAAAACTTATTTGGACTAATGATTATTTTAAAATAAATGACTGTTATTAATGCATTAAATTTGGAGTCATTAATTTTTTAAAAAATTGATGAGCTTTATGTTGGCTGAGCAGTAATGGTATAACTAATTGAAATTTTTACTTAGTATTCCCTCTGGTCCTATTTATAAGCAACAACAAAAAATCACATAGTTTAAGAAATGTAGTAAAACAAGATAAAATGCATTAAATTTGTCTTAAATCAAAATAAAAATTCAAAATTACCCTTTGTTATTAGCGTTGGAAAGTGGGAAAGAGAGAGAATAATTAATGAGACACATTTTACAAGTTTTTTTTGAAAAATAAATGAATGTTATTAATATAAGAAGTCTGAGCCAAAAGTAACTTCATACAAGAACAGCGTACAATACGATCTGAGCCTAAAACAAGACGACCAAACTACACCTTGCTCTGAGGAAAATAAACTCACCACCAACCCACATTTTACAAGTTAGAATTAATAAGGGCATAATTGGAAAAAATTAATTAATATAGCTCAAACTTCTATTTGGTTCTTATAAAAAGGACCAATATTTTTCTTCTCTTTCATACTTTTTTTTTTGAAAGAAAAAGGAGAATTATATATATAACAAAAGATGATTAGTACACCAAAAAGCTAAACAAAGCTCACTATACCCATCCCCCCAAAAAATAACCAATAAAACCCAAAAGATCCTAAGCCAACAAGGGTAGACAAAAACACCAAAAAGAGCCCCGGGCAAGCCAACAAGCACCCTCTAATCACCACTAACTAAATAGGACTGGAGGGAGTATTAATGTGTAATAAATTTCTTATGATTCAATTGAATTAAATACCTCTGTCAAGCTGTTAATACTCCATCTGTATCAGAATAAGTGTTCACTTAGAGAAGATGCAGACATATTTAAGAAGTGCAATTAATAATGTTAACTTTTAAAAATATGTTATTTGTTTTCCTAATTTGGTCCTTAAGGAGTAGAGAATGAATGTTTGAACTTTTTAACATAATGGTGGGTGTAGTAACATGCTGAATTTATTAGTAGACACAGATTTAAGGAGTCTGCATTGAAAGGAATAAAGGTAATTAATTATCATTAACTTTGTACTAAATTAGGGTTTCACGGGTTTTCAATCGGTTACTTTAATACAGTTTTGAAAAAGCAAATATAACTATTTATTGATAACTATTATTCAAATTTCAAATTTAAGATTTTAAGTATTTTAAAACGTAATAAATGCATAATTCCAAGCACACTAATTTTTAGCACTATTTTGATAAACACGCACTAACATGCATAATTTATTAGTACACATTTATTTTAAAACCAATGATTAATTGAATTATTGAAAAATGTAAGTTTTTTTAGTCAATAATTAATAACTAAGTTTTTACTCCCTCCGTTCCTAAATATAAGTCCATTTTACCTAATTCTCTTAGATTAAGAAAAGTATGTACAAGCAATAAATTTGTAATAGAATTTATTCACTTTCCATGATTACCCTTATTTAAATTCTTATAAATTTCTCTCTCCAAGTTATTATTTCAAAATCTCATTATCTCTTTCAAATTAGATATGAGGATAGTTTTGGCAAAAAAATAATTAATGCTCCATTGATATTGTAAATGAACTTATATTTAGGAACAAGAAAAACACTAAAAAATGGCCTTATAAAGGCTAACATATCCTGATGTTAAGACTCAAAAAGTATTGAAGAGAGAGAAACTCCTCCTTCTCTCTAGGAAGCATGGAAGGCCATAACCGCCGTTATGGTGCAGCGGTGCGGGGAACCCCCGCTTACTTCGATAGGGGCATGCACAGGAATCACAAACAGAAGGAGCAGAAATCCTTTGGTCATACTACGCTGTTTGTGGATGGCCTTATGGAGGAGACTACATATCGTCATGTAGTAAAACTGTTCTCCAAAAAGGGCAGAGTTACTGGAGCCTTTGTTCAGCAGACTAGAAGGCGAAATCGTGCTTACAAATTTGGCTTTGTAAGGATGTCTACAGAGAAAGAGGCCTTTGACGCCGTCAAAAGTCTCAATGGTACGCTACTACTCGGACGGCGTATATGGATCGAGAAAGCAAGGAACTCCATGCCAACTAATGGAGAAAGACCAGTCTCCTCCATGATCATACCAAGCAAGCCGGGACCCAGAACCAAGATAAGAAGACCTGGAGGGAGGTACCTAAGTTGAAGTCTATTCCATCTCCATACGAATGCCAATTTCGAACTTCAGAGGAAGAAATGGAACAGCTAGGGGCTTGGGCCATCAGAACGGTTAGAGGTCATCAAAGTGTGGATGCGATACGAGAATTTCTCTTGGCAAAGGGACTCAGCAACATTAAGGTGGCCTCCCTGAGAGCTAAAGAGATGGTATTGTCCTTTGATAATCGAGGGGAGATGCTAAAGGCACTAGAAAATGCCAGACTGCGGACCAAATTCGAGACAATCTCTCATGCCTCACAATCCTCAGTTCCGACAAGGCATTTCTTGTGAGTGAAAATGAAGAATGTACCTATGGGTGCAAGGAATGAGAGATTCTTTCGCTCCATAGTCGGGGTTTTTGGGTCCTCTGTGAGATGTGATGAGGACACTATCAACAAATCCCGATTCGATGTAGCGAGGATACTCATCTCCTCCTCCACCCCTAACTTCTCCGTAAGATCGATGGACGTTTTGATAAATGAGGTGGCGACGAAGATTTGGATGGAGGAAGATTCCTCTTTTGAAGAAGGAGTCCCTAACCCGACGATGACTCATGGTGAATCAACGATCTCAGGCTTTACGTCGTCTTCTGATGTGATTGGTTCAATTATAGACTCTTCCATGGTGTCTGAATCGGAGAATTCAGGGGAGTGCTCCGGGAGTAGTGATCAGGGCGGCGGTGCCTAGGGCTGAGCATCGGGCGGGTTCGGGCGGGTTCGGGTGTAACGTATCGGGTTTGGGCGGTTTGAAACTAAATTATTCAACATCGATTCCGCCCGTGGATGATCTCGGGTGTGTCGGGTCCGGGTAATCCGGGTTGTCGGGTGTCTCGGGTGGGTTGGGGCGGGTTCACCACCACTAAACGGAGAATATGAACCAGAAAAAAGAGAAAGGAAAATATGTGAACTGTGAAGAATTATGGAACAGAGTTATTCAAACAATTAGATACATGGAGATCAACTAAAGAAAAAATACATAGAAGATCATCAACTAAAACAAAACACAGAGATAGAACCAATCTGTTCAGATCCACCGCTCCACAACTTCAGCCTTCAGGTCCATCGCGTGCGTGCCTATCTACACCCAACAGAGACGAACAAGGAGAGAATGTGTGGAGGCACGATTGGGAGTCAAAATCTTCAATTCAAGAGAAGGAAGTGACCCAATGAGAAATGGTGGGAGGATGCTGTGTTATTGTAACATGCGGGTAAAGAAATGTAAAATGGAGGTTGTAGAAAGTGAAAGGAACAAGAGCGCAGAGGAGAAGAGCTGTTGGAAATATGATGGAGGTAGAAGAATGGGTATGATGGAGAACTTCGTTCATGAATGGGTGAATAAGTTTTGCTTTTAGATAAATATTTTAATAGATTTCTTTCATTTTAATTCTTTTACATTAAAAAAAAAAAGATAAAGTAAACATGCAATCATGACAATGAGTGATGGATTGGAAATATAATAGTAATAGATGTGTATGCAGTGTGCGCCTGTGCTACTACCTACTAGTCCTATGTGATAGAGACAGATGATAAAAAGTAAACTTTGAATATATAATAAAACCACAAGCTCGAGGCAATTTTTGACAGTGAGTATGTAAAATCGGGTGGGTTTGGGTTCCGATGAAATTGAAACTTCCAACCCGCACCCGACCTGTGTCACCCGTTTCAGACTATTTTTCCTTTTTGCCTTACCCGCCTAACCGACCCGGTCCGACCCATTGCTTCTTTTTTGTTCGGTTATGTCGGTTTTGGGTCGGGTCAGATCAATTTGCTCAGCCCTAGCGGTGCCCATGAAGTGACTGGAAACGTAGAAGTCAACCCTAACAAAAGCATCATTGTACAGAGGCACAACCTTCTGATCAACCTGAAATTCCTTGTTTCGCATTAGATTGTTGCAATGAATTCAAATTCAAACACAATCTAAGCATGGGCCCCTCCCTGGGTTGGGAGAGAGATACAGTTTCACTTTATTGGAGGGGTAACTGTATCGTCAAAATGGCAACTGGAGGCATTTGCATCGGGATCGAGACTGTACTCGTAAACTCTAACGTTGTGAGTGCTATTAAAAATGTCATGAGGTCAAGGACTGGGAATTTTGAGCCCCTGCCAATTCAATTAGGTCAAAGACTGCTTCTCCACTCTTTTGACCTAGTACAGCCACAACCTATGCAAAACTTCAGGCAAAGATTGGGTTTGGATCAATGTGATTTGGACTTAGGATTATGCATTGGGCCTTCTCTGGCCCAACCAATTGAAGACAATCTACAAACGGCTTGCTTGCCACAGGTGCAGGGCCTTGACTTTGAAATAGGTTCTGACTACCCGGAACAGAACCCGGCCCTAGACCTAGTGGAGATTGAAGTCCAAAGCACGAATTTCCCTTTTGTGACAAGCGGTCCAGCAGTCTCCGGAAGTGGGGGCTTATCTTTGAATCTTCAAAATTCACCACCTGCTCCCCAAGCCCCAACCCTGCCTAAACGTGGTCGAGGAAGACCTCGGAAAGTCCCACGTAGGAGAGGTGCGCCGTCCAATGCTTCGTCGGTAGCTGATGCAGCGATTCCGGCTACCATCGACGAGGAGTCACCCGATCTCCAAGAAGTCCCCATAGTCTCCTCCTTTCAAGCTATTCCCAACCGTGCCAGAAGATTCTTGGAAATAGGATTAAGCGTGGGAGTAATTTTAGAGTGTTCTGAAGAAGTTGCAATCGAAACCTTGGTAGAGCAGATAAGCTCCCCCAAATCTCTTTGATGGGAAGAAAATGGGTCTCATGGAACGTCCGGGGAATGGGAACCTCAACAAAGAGAGAGGTGATGAAACAGGTTTTTGATAGAGTTAAACCAGAATTGATCCTTCTTCAAGAGTAAAAAATTACAGAGGAGAGAGTCGATATTTTGCAAAGTTGGGCGAGATCCATCAAGTTTGAATGCGAATTCGTGTTTTTGGAAGGGGCTTCAGGTGGCCTTGTCACTCTATGGAATGGCTCTTCTCTACAGCTACAGAGTGTCAACAAAAATCACAGGTTTCTTTACACAGTGTTTCAAACTTTCATTAGCAATGTTAACATTCTGGTGGGGAACGTGTTTGGTCCTAATGCAGAGGTTCACAGAGAGGATTTCTTCTCAGGATTGAGATTAGGGTTGGCTGATGCTCCAGAAATAATTATCATAGGGGGCAATTTCAATACTATTCTAAATGATGGTGAAAGAAAAGGGTTAGGCGCGGATAGCTCCGGTGATCCGATTTTCAAAACCTTTGTTGAAAGCTTCTTTCTCCTAGATCTGCCGCTGTTAGGTGGAGACTTCACTTGGTATAGCACTAGAAATGGTGGCCTTTGGAGCAAGTTGGACCGATGGCTAATGAATGAGGAGGCCCTTTTATATTTCAATGGAGCTAGTCAGTTTGCAGAGGACTGGGGAATATCTGACCACATGGGGATTACTTTATCCTGGGGAACTAGAGACTTTGGCCCCAAGCCCTTCTGTTTCTACAATTTTTGGCTCATGGAAGCAGGCTTTAAACAGTTGATAGAAGAGTGGTGGGGTTCATTGATTGTTGAGGGATGGGCAGGGTATGTAATCCTTCAGAAATTAAAAGGCTTAAAGGAGAAGATAAAAGCATGGAAGAAAAATAGAGGCCCTTGGGGTTCTGCAAAAATCAAGCTACTGGAGGATGAACTCAAAGAGGCTCTATCACGCATGGAAACAGAAGGAGTGGATCAGGAGTCCAGGAAAGCGAGGCTGGAAATTCTGAACAAACTATGGCCTGAATACATAAGTGAGGAAAGGATGTGGCTCCAAAAGTCTCGAGTACGATGGCTAAAAGAAGGCGATAGGAACACGAGTTGTTTCCACAAAATGTGCAAAGTTCGTCAGTCTCGGCGGAATATTGGCCACCTTCAATTTAACGGAGAAGCCTTGGAAGAGCCGAGGGCCATTAAAGAAGCCGTTTTTAACCACTTCCAATCCTTTTTTAAAAGGGGGAGGAGGTTCAATGCAAGATTGGCTTGTAGCAATCTGCCTAAATTATCTGCTGCTCTTAAAAATCGTCTGGAAGAACCATTCACCGAGGCAGAAATTTGGGAATCCCTTAAATCGTGTGAGAGTAATCACGCACCAGGTCCTAACAGTTTCAACATGGTCTTTTTCAAAGAATTCTGGAGTCTGGTAAAACAAGATATATTCAAAGTATTTCAGGAATTTTTCTCCCATGGAAAACTTGTGAGAGGTTTGAACACAGCTTTCATCGCTCTTATTCCAAAGACACAGGAGCCAGCTTCCGTCTCAGATTTTCGACCAATAAGCCTGATTGGTAGTATTTATAAGCTCCTAGCTAAGGTGTTGGCAAATAGAGTCCAAGGTATCATGCCACTTATTTTGACTCCGAACCAATTCGCATTCACACATGGCCGCCAAATTACAGATTGCATTCTTGTGGCAAATGAAGTTGTTGATTCGATGAGGAAGCGCAGGGAAGGTGGTCTTCTCCTTAAGCTGGATTTTGCAAAGGCCTACGACAACATCGAATGAGATTTCTTATTGAACCAGCTGGCTGAGATGGGTTGGACAGAGGTGGATTTGGTGGGTTCAAGCATGCATATCCTCTGCTTCTCTGGCTATCCTTGTTAATGGATCACTTACTGATTTCTTCAAAATTGAGAAAGGGCTCCTTCAGGGGGACCTTTTATCCCCACTTTTATTCAATATATGTGTGAATGTCCTATCATGTATGCTCAACCAAACCTTGGAAGGGGATCAGCCATGTGGTATTAAGTTGGGAGATGACTTAATAATCAATCATCTCCAATTTGTTGACGATACTCTCATTTTTTGTGAGAAGGATAGTAGGCAATTGGAGAGGTTGGGGGGGTATCGTGGAGATGTTTTTGGCTATTTCTGGCCTCAAAATTAATTACGCCAAATCATTTCCTATGGGTTGTAATGTGACAAACGATGAATTAGTCAGATTGGCAGCTCTTCTGGATGTGGAAGTTGGCACGCTCCCCATCCATTACCTAGGAGCTCCTCCAGGAGGGAATCCAAAAAAGAGGGCTTTTTAGTCACCTGTTCTGGAGCGGCTGAGAATCAAACTGCAATCCTGGGATTCCAGATTTCTATCTCTTGCTGGAAGACTGACTCTGCTCAAATCAGTCCTAAGTGTGATACCAGTCTTTACTATGTCGGTATTTTTGGCTCCAGTTGGAGTGGTTGGGGACATTGAGAAATTGATGCGTGCTTTTCTATGGGGTAATTGTTCTGGAGTCAAAAAGATCAATTGGATCTCCTGGGAACAAATATGCAAAAACTCCAAACTGGGAGGTCTCGACTTGGGCTTTTTGGGGTGGAGGAACAGAGCTTTACTACTTAAATGGCTATGGAGGTTTGGAAATGAAAAACATGTAAGATCAAGTTTTGATCTAGTAGTACAACTCTATGTTTTGATGATTACAAGTTAACCTTTTGATATGAACAATTGTGGTACTCTAACGTGTTTTTCTGAGTGTGCTATTTACAGGCTCTGACCCTGACTCAATTTCACACAAATCAGAAGCACTGTGTATAAAGGGTAACCCAAGCAACGCTTTCGCATTCACCATGTTCAGTATGAACAGTGGAAAAGCTTCAGAAGTTCTGAAGTTATACAAACTCTGATGTGGACTCAGTCGCTAGAAGCTCTGAAGATCCAGAAGTTCTGACAACCAAGAAACACTGAAGGTTCAGATGTTCTGATGGTGTAGAAGACTCTGAAGATCCAGAAGCTGAATAGTGGAAACTCTGAAGTCCAGAAGCAAGAAACTCTGAAGGCCATGTTCTTCCCTCTGAGTTCAGAATCAGAAGATACAATGGTCAGAGGATCTGTGCTTTCCCTCTGACTCTGATCAACCTGCTTCACAAGTTCCAATACGAAGCATTCCTCTGATCAGAAGTCTCCTAGGTTAAAAGGTCAAGTCGCTATCCAAGTACAAAAGCAAGTGTACCTTCCTGACGACCTACCTAACGTTCTCAGCCACAGCAGAAGCTGGATTTTCCAGAACTGCCCTCCAACGGTAGCATTTCCCATGCAACGCTCAACCGTAATCCTTGGAGTATATATAGAGGCTGAAGATTGAAAGAAGCGGCTAGAAGAGAAGTGAATACAAGAAGCAACACACGCGCAAGATATTCAAAATATTCTAAGCTTTCTTTCATCTTGTAATTTATTTAGTTTACACTCAGCTTATTCAGAAGCAAACCCTTGTAAACACCAACCTCAAACAGTTGTTTGATTTTCCTTTAGGAGATCAAGGTTGATCGGATCCTAGAGAAGACTAAGAGAGTGAATCTTAGTGTGAGCTAAGTCAGTGTAATTGTTAGTCACTTGTAGGTTTCAAGTGCAGTTGTAACTCTTACCTGATTAGTGGATTGCCTTCATTCTAAGAAGGAAGAAATCACCTTAACGGGTGGACTGGAGTAGCTTGAGTGATTTATCAAGTGAACCAGGATAAAATCCTTTTGTGCTTTTCTATCTCTATCTTTTGCACTTAGTTCTCGAAAAGATTTGTTAAAATCTTTAAGGTGGTAGTTTTTGTACTGAAAACGTTATTCAAACCCCCCCTTTCTACCGTTTTTCATACCTTCAATTGGTATCAGAGCGCAAGTTCTGATTACCACACCTAACAGTGTTCAGTGATCCGGGCCGGTGTGAAAAACAATGGCTGCCACCACCAGTGAAACTCAAAGAGATGGTTACAACGCAAAGCCTCCTATGTTCGACGGTCAAAGGTTCGAATATTGGAAAGATAGACTGGAAAGTTTCTTTCTGGGTTTCGATGCAGATCTCTGGGATATTATTGTGGATGGCTATGAGCGTCCAGTTGATGCAGATGGCAAAAAGATCCCAAGGTCAGAGATGTCTGCAGATCAAAAGAAGCTGTACTCACAACATCATAAAGCAAGAGCAATTCTTCTAAGTGCTATCTCCTATGAGGAGTACCAGAAGATTACAGATCGTGAGTTTGCTAAAGGCATTTTTGATTCTCTGAAGATGTCTCATGAAGGAAACAAGAAAGTCAAAGAATCAAAGGCATTGTCTTTGATCCAAAAGTATGAATCCTTCATCATGGAGCCAAATGAGTCCATTGAAGAAATGTTCTCCAGATTTCAACTGCTTGTAGCTGGCATACGTCCTCTCAACAAGAGCTACACAACAAAAGATCACGTCATAAGGGTCATCAGGTGTCTTCCTGAAAGTTGGATGCCTTTGGTGACTTCAATAGAGCTCACGAGAGATGTTGAGAATATGAGTTTAGAAGAACTCATCAGCATTTTGAAATGCCATGAGCTGAAGCGCTCAGAGATGCAAGATCTGAGGAAAAAGTCCATAGCCTTGAAATCCAAATCTGAAAAGGCTAAGGTTGAGAAGTCAAAGGCTCTTCAAGCTGAAGAAGAAGAATCTGAAGAAGCATCAGAAGATTCTGATGAAGATGAGCTGACTCTGATCTCCAAGAGACTCAACCGCATCTGGAAGCACAGGCAGAGCAAGTTCAAAGGCTCTGGAAAGGCAAGAGGAAAGTCTGAATCCTCAAGTCAGAAGAAGTCATCAATCAAGGAAGTCACTTGCTTTGAGTGCAAAGAATCAGGGCACTACAAAAGTGACTGTCCAAAATTGAAGAAGGACAAGAAGCCAAAGAAGCACTTCAAGACCAAGAAGAGTCTGATGGTGACATTCGATGAATCAGAGTCAGAGGATGTTGACTCTGATGGTGAAGTCCAAGGACTCATGGCTATTGTCAAAGACAAAGGAACAGAGTCAAAGGAAGCTGTTGACTCTGACTCAGAATCAGAAGGAGATCCAGACTCTGACGATGAAAATGAGGTATTTGCTTCCTTCTCTACCTCTGAACTGAAACATGCTTTGTCTGATATCATGGATAAGTATAACTCCTTGTTGTCTAAGCATAAGAAGCTGAAAAAGAACTTATCTGCTGTTTCTAAAACTCCTTCTGAACATGAGAAAATCATATCTGATTTGAAAAATGATAACCATGCTTTAGTTAATTCTAACTCTGTGCTTAAGAATCAAATTGCAAAGTTAGAAGAAGTTATTGCCTGCGATGCCTCTGATAGTAAGCATGAATCTAAGTATGAAAAATCTTTTCAAAGATTCCTGGCTAAAAGCGTAGATAGAAGCTTAATGGCTTCAATGATCTATGGTGTAAGCAGAAATGGAATGCATGGCATTGGCTATTCTAAACCAATTAGAAATGAGCCTTCTGTGTCTAAAGCTAAATCCTTGTATGAATGCTTTGTTCCCTCTGGTACCATATTGCCTGATCCTGTACCTGCTGAAGTTGCTAAAAACCCTCTTAAAAAGGGATCTTTCTCTATGACTAAATATCATGCAAATATTCCTTTAAAATATCATGTTGAGACACCCAAGGTGATCAGAACCTTTGGGGTAACTAACAAAAGAGGACCCAGAAAGTGGGTACCTAAGGACAAGATTATCTATGTTGCAGATATCCTTGATAGCTCCACTGAAACACCAATCATGGTATCTGGACAGTGGATGCTCGCGTCACATGACGGGAGAAAAGCGTATGTTCCGAGAGCTGAAACTTAAGCCTGGAGGCGAAGTTGGCTTTGGAGGAAATGAAAAGGGTAAAATTATTGGTACTGGTACTATTTGTGTAGATAGTAGTCCATGCATTGATAATGTTTTATTGGTAGACGGCTTAACACATAACTTATTGTCTATAAGTCAATTAGCTGACAAGGGTTATGATGTTATATTCAATCAAAAGTCCTGCCGGGCTGTAAGTCAGATCGATGGCTCTGTTCTGTTTAACAGCAAGAGGAAGAACAACATTTATAAGATCAGATTATCTGAGTTGGAGGCTCAGAATGTGAAGTGCCTTCTGTCTGTTAATGAAGAGCAGTGGGTATGGCATAGACGGTTAGGGCATGCCAGTATGAGAAAGATTTCTCAGCTGAGCAAGCTAAACCTTGTCAGGGGCTTACCCAATCTGAAGTTCGCTTCAGACGCTCTTTGTGAAGCATGTCAGAAAGGCAAATTCACAAAAGTCCCTTTCAAGGCAAAGAATGTTGTCTCAACCTCAAGGCCGTTAGAACTTCTGCATATCGACCTGTTTGGACCAGTGAAAACTGAGTCTATAGGTGGCAAGAGATATGGGATGGTTATCGTTGATGACTATAGCCGCTGGACATGGGTAAAGTTTCTAACCCGCAAGGATGAGTCTCATGCTGTGTTCTCTACCTTCATTGCTCAAGTGCAAAACGAGAAGGCTTGTAGAATTGTGCGTGTCAGAAGTGACCATGGTGGAGAGTTTGAGAATGACAAGTTTGAGAGTCTGTTTGATTCCTATGGAATTACACATGATTTCTCTTGTCCCAGAACTCCTCAACAAAATGGTGTTGTTGAGAGGAAGAATAGAACTCTTCAGGAGATGGCTAGAACCATGCTCCAAGAAACTGGCATGGCTAAGCACTTTTGGGCAGAGGCAGTAAATACAGCATGTTACATTCAGAACAGAATCTCTGTGAGACCAATTCTGAAAAAGACTCCTTATGAATTGTGGAAGAACATAAAACCCAACATTTCTTATTTTCATCCTTTTGGCTGTGTTTGTTATGTTCTCAATACTAAGGATAGATTACATAAATTTGATGCTAAATCTTCTAAGTGTCTATTACTTGGTTATTCTGATAGATCTAAAGGTTTTAGATTTTATAATACTGATGCTAAGACTATTGAAGAATCTATTCATGTTAGATTTGATGATAAGCTTGACTCTGACCAGTCAAAGCTAGTTGAAAAGTTTGCAGATTTAAGCATTAATGTTTCTGACAAAGGCAAAGCTCCAGAGGAAGTTGAGCCAGAGGAAGATGAACCAGAGGAAGAAGCTGGTCCCTCTAACTCACAAACTCTGAAGAAGAGCAGAATCACTGCAGCTCATCCTAAGGAATTGATTCTGGGCAACAAAGATGAACCAGTCAGAACCAGATCTGCCTTCAGACCCTCTGAAGAGACCTTGCTGAGTCTGAAAGGATTGGTGTCCTTAATTGAACCCAAGTCCATAGATGAAGCTCTTCAGGACAAGGATTGGATTCTGGCCATGGAAGAAGAATTGAATCAATTCTCCAAGAACGATGTTTGGAGCTTAGTGAAGAAGCCTGAGAATGTCCATGTTATTGGAACGAAATGGGTATTCAGAAACAAGCTAAATGAGAAAGGAGATGTAGTCAGAAACAAGGCAAGGCTAGTTGCTCAAGGCTACAGCCAGCAGGAAGGAATAGACTACACTGAAACATTTGCTCCAGTAGCAAGACTGGAGGCAATCAGACTATTGATTTCTTTCTCAGTAAATCACAACATAGTTCTACATCAGATGGACGTAAAGAGTGCCTTCCTAAACGGTTATATCTCAGAGGAAGTCTATGTTCATCAACCCCCAGGTTTTGAAGATGAAAAGAAACCAGACCATGTGTTCAAATTGCAGAAATCACTCTACGGTCTGAAGCAAGCTCCCAGAGCATGGTATGAGAGACTTAGCTCATTCCTTCTGGAGAATGAGTTTGTAAGGGGTAAAGTAGATACAACTCTCTTTTGCAAGACTTATAAAGATGATATCTTAATTGTGCAAATTTATGTTGATGATATTATATTTGGTTCTGCTAATCAATCTCTATGCAAAGAATTTTCTGAGATGATGCAGGCTGAATTTGAGATGAGTATGATGGGAGAATTAAAGTACTTTCTGGGAATACAAGTTGATCAAACACCAGAAGGAACATATATCCATCAGAGCAAGTACACTAAAGAACTTCTGAAGAAGTTCAATATGCTGGAATCTACAGTGGCCAAGACTCCAATGCATCCAACATGCATTCTGGAAAAAGAAGATATAAGTGGTAAAGTATGTCAGAAGCTCTATCGTGGCATGATAGGTTCACTTCTGTACTTAACTGCATCTAGGCCAGACATATTATTTAGTGTTCATTTATGTGCTCGTTTCCAATCAGATCCAAGGGAAACCCACTTAACTGCTGTTAAGAGGATCCTAAGGTATCTGAAAGGCACCACTAACCTTGGCTTGATGTATAAGAAAACATCAGAGTATAAGCTTTCAGGTTATTGTGATGCTGATTATGCTGGAGATAGAACAGAGAGAAAAAGTACTTCTGGAAATTGTCAATTTCTGGGAAGCAATCTAGTCTCATGGGCAAGCAAGAGGCAATCAACCATTGCTCTATCAACTGCAGAGGCAGAATATATCTCAGCAGCAATATGCAGCACTCAGATGCTCTGGATGAAACATCAGCTGGAGGATTATCAGATCCTTGAGAGCAATATCCCAATCTATTGTGATAACACTGCTGCAATTTCGTTGAGCAAGAATCCTATCTTGCATTCAAGGGCAAAGCACATTGAGGTAAAGTATCACTTCATTAGAGATTATGTGCAGAAGGGCGTACTTCTTCTGAAGTTGTTGATACTGACCATCAATGGGCAGATATCTTTACAAAGCCCTTAGCTGAAGATAGATTTAATTTTATTCTGAAAAAATCTAAACATGGACTTTTGTCCAGAGTGAAGATAGATCAGAACCTCTGACTATGATACTTCTTGATCAGAAGATGTCTAGTCCAGAAGGTAACTCAATCAGAGTGTGTGTGCCCACTGGTACTGACTCTGAAGCTGAGACAACAACACGTGCGTCAGAATTCTGATGCATAGTTCCTTGTGCCCGTGTGACAGTCTGTTATGACTGCGTGTAGATATGCTTATCTCCTGTGTGTGATTGTGTATTTTACTGTTACTATCTATCTTTAATTTTCAACCGTTGATCTTAAAGTGCTTTTTGAATCAACAACGGTTATTTGATAAAACCCACTATACACACACGTTCTCTCTCACTTCCCGTTTTCACTCTCGCACTCCCTGCTTTTCAAAACCGCCTCCTTCGTGATTTCTCTCTCGATCTCTCTTCATCCTTCAAACTTCATCTTCTACCTCAAACCTTCAAGCTCTTCAAAATGGTGAGACAAACCAGAAGATCTACTGCAGATGCACCTCAGTTCCCTCACATGGTAGTCGGGTTGGCAACGGGTCAACGGGGCTCTGAGAACCCAGCACAAGAACAAGCTCAAGCTCAAGAGGAGATTGTTCCTATTGCAGAACGGGGCTGTGCCGTTCACTGTGTATTTCCTCCTGAGGAACTCCAAGTCCTTGCAGAATGGAGATTCAACCTCGACAACTTGGCTGCAAATGGGTTTGATCTTCGTCCTGAAGTCCAAGCTCAAGGTTGGGGAAACTACTTCAATCGACTTCGAGGACCGGTGTATGAGAAGCTAGTAAAGGAATTCTGGAAGCATGCTGATTGTGATGACACTCAGGTGGTCTCTTACATACTGGGTAGGAAGATCATCATCACGGAGAAGTCATTCGTGAATCTGCTAGGTGCAGAAACTGCTCATGGGTATCGGTTCTCACTGACGGAATCGAAGCTGAAACCCAGAACCAAGGACATCGTCAACAAGGCCCTGTACACCACCTTCAAACCGGGCAAGACGAGCTACAAGGTGATGGACCTTCACCCCAAACTGAGAATCTGGCACAAGATCCTGCTCAACTGCATCAATCAACGACCAAAGGGCAGTTCTCCA